>NW_018406654.1:636530-781355 GCF_002113885.1 Mizuhopecten yessoensis
ATAAGGGTCTGTTGTGGGGAGAAACAAAACCAGGCACTGTTGATAAGGGTCTGTTGTAGGGAAAACAAAACCAGGCACTGTTGATAAGGGTCTGTTGTGGGGAGAAACAAAACCAGGCACTACTTATAAGGGTCTGTTGTAGGGAGAAACAAAACCAGGCACTGTTGATAAGGGTCTGTTGTAGGGAGAAACAAAACCAGGCACTGTTGATAAGGGTCTGTTGTAGGGAGAAACAAAACCAGGCACTGTTGATAAGGGTCTGTTGTAGGGAGAAACAAAACCAGGCACTGTTGATAAGGGTCTGTTGTAGGGAGAAACAAAACCAGGCACTGTTGATAAGGGTCTGTTGTAGGGAGAAACAAAACCAGGCACTGTTGATAAGGGTCTGTTGTAGGGAGAAACAAAACCAGGCACTGTTGATAAGGGTCTGTTGTAGGGAGAAACAAAACCAGGCACTGTTGATAAGGGTCTGTTGTAGGGAGAAACAAAACCAGGCACTGTTGATAAGGGTCTGTTGTAGGGAGAAACAAAACCAGGCACTCTTGATAAGGGTCTGTTGTGGGGAAAAACAAAACCAGGCACTGTTGATAAGGGTCTGTTGTAGGGAAAACAAAACCAGGCACTGTTGATAAGGGTCTGTTGTAGGGAAAACAAAACCAGGCACTATTGATAAGGGTCTGTTGTAGGGAGAAACAAAACCAGGCACTATTGATAAGGGTCTGTTGTAGGGAGAAACAAAACCAGGCACTATCGATAAGGGTCTGTTGTAGGGAGAAACAAAACCAGGCACTATTGATAAGGGTCTGTTGTAGGGAGAAACTAAACCAGGCACTGTTTATAAGGATCTGTTATGATGGAGAAACAAAACCAGGCACTGTTGATAAGGATCTGTTATGATGGAGAAACAAAACCAGGCACTGTTGATAAGGGTCTAGCTTACGGAGATAATACACTACTGATAATGGTTTATTGTAAAGGACACCACAGCAGTCGTTGTTAATAAGGATCTGCTGTTCAATATTTTTATCACATTGATAGTATTTGTTATAAAGTTTCCACTAACCCATTGCTGAAATTTTGTCTCGTTTAAAGTTAAGACAGTTTAGATTATACTGTGCGATGTCGGCGGATAGCCCCTTACAGAAGTCCAGTCAGCAACTATCAAACGAAGTTAATACTTCTGACAAAGCTTTAAAACTTTTGTTTATACTTATCTACATTTTGTTATGTAACTGAATCTATGCTTTTTTTTTACTTCCATAATAAAGCATTGTTTTGTATATATATGGGGCCGCGGTGGCCAAGGGTTTAAGTCGTCTGACATTCTGCTACCACTAACCCTCCACTACTGGGTCGTTGGTTCGAGGCCTATACGTGGGGCTGTCACCAGGTACTGACCGCAGGTCGGTGCTTTTTCTCCGGAAACACTGGCTTTCCTCCGCCACCAAAACCTGGCACGCCCTAAATGACCGTATCTGTTAATAGGACGTAAAACACAAACAAACCATACCAATCAAAAGTATATATATAGTTCGTTAGTCAGCGAAAATAGATCTTAATACATATTTAACGATTTTATTGAATTCACGATAAAAATGAAGGTTTTATGGGTCTTCTTTCGATTGAGCCGATATATTTTGCTGAATTTTCCAGAAAACGTCATGAACGGGGCCACATTTAGTCCAAGAAACGTTTATCCTGAAAATAGCTCATGTTCCACTTACTTTTGTTTGGTTTTTCTTTTGTGTGTCTGCCAATCAATTTTTAAGGATATATTATTACAAAATAATGCACTTCTATTGAGTTCAAAAATGCATTTATTCAAGCAAACTTTGCCGATAGCGACGTTTTTGCGGTCTGTTCAAACAACTGAATTGTCAAATGTGTTTTATTCCTGACATAGAACAAAATCGAGACAGACGGAGCAAATATTGATACAACGAGACCATTGATTGGATAATAAACATGTCACTCTGTGTAACAAGTATATTGATTGGTTAAAGGACAATTCAAATGTGTATCAAGTTTCCTTTTTAACGAAAAAGTACACAATCAAACGTTAATGCATTTTTTTTTCAATATTTGGAGAAAAAAATCATTTTAGTAGCAATTATGTCAATGCGAAACTATTGTAAAAGTGCACAATGATTGATCGCCTATATGTCACGTGTCCCTGTGAAACTGACACGACTCTTGATTTTAAATTATATTTGTCATGCAAACATTCATTAAGTATTGCGACCCTGCTTAAAAAATAATTGATACACATTACAATTTTCACAACTATTCTTTAAACATTTATTCATGCAGTCTCCCATTCATCATTGTGTTGATCATGGACATTTTAAGAGTCCTTTTGAAATTGACACGTCTCAAGTTTGATTTTTTTTTTTTATGCAAGAGGGGAATGCCATGATGTGACCTAACATAAGGATGTATCTGAAATTATATATTACACCAGAACTAGAGTTATCTCCCATAAATATGTTTTTTACAGCAAGTTTATCATTGTATGTGTTTGTGCTTCTCTCAAATGAGTCATCATTTTTTTTGTGTGCCTTTCAATTGCGTCATCAAACTTTGTGTACTATCAGTGCCTGTGTACTTCTTATCAGCTGATACTAAGTATTTATACTGTTTTTATGAAATATTTTGGACTGCAATTTTATTATTGTATGTTGTTTGTGCATCTCTCAAATGAGTCATCATTTTTTGTTTGCCTTTCAATTGCGTCATCAAACTATGTGTGTAAAGTGTACCTTTCAAATGTCCTGTCATTTCCTGTGAATGTCTAATCAGCTAATACCAAGTCTACATTTACATTTTAAAGAAAAGTAATAAAAGTGAACATTTGAATTATCGCCTATATAAAATAATGAAGACTGTCACAGCTGTATTTTAATCTTGGAATTAATTCGACTTGCATAAGCGACAGGAATTATAAAAAAAAGAAAATGTTCCTGATAGTGGCCATTTGCAATTCTAGAATTAATATGCTCACTTTAAATTTCAAGAGCTAGTAGCGTTTCCCTTCGATAAAATGTTATTTGAAACAACCGAAATTAGAATCAAGTTAAATGAAGTCCCGTTAACATGATGAGTGACGAAAATTTGATTTTCTATTAAGTTAGTAAAAATGTAAATAACAACCTGTAGTTTTATCTGAAATAGATTGTCAGTTTGAATCACAGACATACACAGTTTGATTTTTATTTCAAAACTTTAGAAAAAAATCAATGTTTAGATGTGTACAATAAATAAATTTAAATTCGAAAGAATCAATTTCATGGAACTGTAAATAGATTGTCAGTTTCATACACAGTTTGATTTTGATTTTTATACTTCAGAATAAAATCAATGTTTTGATATTTACAATAAATATATATTCAAATTCAAATTCAAAAAAAAAATGATGGAACTCTAAAGATTAGAAGCATCAGGTATACTTATCTGCATCGTTAAATATTCAACTAATGCACTGTTTTTATATTCTTTCCCTGTAATGTAATCAGTTTTCAGATACAATTCTTGATGCTGACAAGGTTTATAAGCCATTTGGTTTCTTAAACTCGTGCGATTTCAAAGATAAGTGTAAGAACAATATAGCTAATCCGCATGCTTTCAATGTATCAAACGAAAGAAGACGAAAACGAAAACGGCATAAAAAAAACTGTTCTTAGTTTTACAAGATGTATTACATTTAGATCATCACTGTGATCTCAAGATTTTGAAATCTTGCCATCATTAGTGCATGGTGGCATTTATAATCATTGTGGTAAAATTTACTATTATTAGTGGTGGCATTTACCACCATTAGTGGTGGCATTTACCATAATTAGTGGTGGCATTTACCATCATTAGTGGTTGCATTTATCATTACTAGTGGTGGTATTTACCATCATAAGTGGTGGCATTTACCATCGTCAGTGGTGGCATTTACCATCATAAGTGGTGGCATTTACCATCATTAGTGGTGGCAGTTACCATTACTAGTGGTGGCATTTACCATCATAAGTGGTGGCATTTACCATTATTAGTGGTGATATTAACCATCGATAGTGGTGATATTTACCATCATAAGTGGTGGCATTTACCATCATTAGTGGTGGCATTTACCATCATTAGTGGTGGTATTTACCATCATTAGTGGTGGTATTTATCATCATTGTGGCATTACCCATTATTAGTGGGGGCATTTACCATCATTAGTGGGGGCATTTACCATCATTAGTGGGGGCATTTACCATTACTAGTGGTGGCATTTACCATCATTAGTGGTGGCATTTACCACCATTAGTGGTGGCATTTACCATCATAAGTGGTGGCATTTACCATTATTAGTGGTGGCATTAACCATCGATAGTGGTGATATTTACCATCATAAGTTGTGGCATTTACCATCATTAGTGGTGGCATTTACCATCATTAGTGGTGGGATTTACCATCATAAGTCGTGGCATTACCCATTATTAGTGGTGGCATTTACAATCATTAGTGGTGGCATTTACCATCATTAGTGGGGGCATTTACCATTACTAGTGGTGGCATTTACCATCATTAGTGGTGGCATTTACCATCATTAGTGGTTGCATTTACCATCATTAGTGGTGGCATTTACCATCATAATTGGTGGCATTTACCATTATTAGTGGTGGCATTAACCATCGATAATGGTGATATTTACAATCATAAGTGGTGGCATTTACCATCATTAGTGGTGGCATTTACCATCATAATTGGTGGCATTTACCATTATTAGTGGGGGCATTAACCATCGATAGTGGTGATATTTACCATCATTAGTGGTGGCATTTACCATTACTATTGGTGGCATTTACCATCATTAGTGGTGGCATTTACCATTATTAGTGGTGGCATTAACCATCGATAGTGGTGATATTTACCGTCATTAGTGGTGGCATTTACCATTACTATTGGTGGCATTAACCATCATTAGTGGTGGCATTTACCATCATTAGTGGTGGCATTTACCATTACTATTGGTGGCATTTACCATCGATAGTGGTGACATTTACCATCATTAGTCGTGGCATTTACCATCATTAGAGGTGGCATTTACCATCAATAGTGGTGGAATTTACCATTACTAGTGGGGGCATTTACCATCATAAGTCGTGGCATTACCCATTATTAGTGGTGGTATTTACCATCATTAGTGGTGGCATTTACCATCAATAGTGGTGGCATTTACCATTACTAGTGGTGGCATTTACCATCAATAGTGGTGGCATTTAGCATTATTAGTGGTGGCATTTACCAACATTAGTGGTGCCATTTACCATAATTAGTGGTGCCATTTACCATCATTTAGTGGCATTCACCTTCATTAGTGGTGGCATTTACCATCATTAGTGGTGCCATTTACCAGCATTGAGTGGCATTCACCTTCATTAGTGATGGCATTTACCATCATTAGTGGTGGCATTTACCATCATTAGTGGTGGCATTTACCATCATAAGTGGTGGCATTTACCATCATTAGTGGTGGCATTTACCATCATTAGTGGAGGCATTTACCATCATTAAGGGTGGCATTTAACATCATAAGTGGTGCCATTTACCATCATTAGGGGTGGCATTTACCATCATTGAGTGGCATTTACCATCATTAGGGGTGGCATTTGCCATCATTAGTGTTCGTATTTCCCATCTTTATTTGTGGCATTTACCGATATTAGGGGTGGCATTTGCCATCATTAGTGGTGGTAATTCCCATCTTTAGTGGTGGCATTAACCAATATTAGTGGTGGCATTTACCATCATTAAGGGTGACATTTAACATATTAGTGGTGGTATTTACCATCAAAGTGGTGCCATTCACCATCATAAGAGTGGTATTTACCATCATTAGTGGTGGTATTTACCATCAAAGTGGTGGCATTTACCATCATTAGGGGTGTCATTTACCATCATTAGTGTGGCATTTACCATCATTAGGGGTGGTATTTACCATCATTACTGGTGGTATTTATCATCATTAGGGGTGGCATTTATTAGGAGTGGTATTTACCATCATTAGTGGTGGCATTTACCATCATTAGGTGTGTCATTTACGATCATTAGGGGTGGTATTTACCATCATTAGTGGTGGTATTTACCATCATTAGTGGTGGTATTTATCATCATTGGGTGGCATTCATTAGGGGTGGTATTTACCATCATTGTTGGTGGCATTTACCATCATTGGGGGTTGTATTTACCATCATTAGGGGTGGTATTTACCATCATTAGGTGTGTCATTTGCCACCATAATGGGTGGCATTTACCATCATTAGGGGTGGTATTTATCATCATTAAGGGTGGTATTTACCATCATAAATGGTGGTATTTACCATCATTTGTGTGGCATTTATTAGGGGTGGTATTTACCATCATTAGTTGATGGCATTTACCATCATTGGGGGTGGTATTTACCATCATTGGGGGTGGTATTTACCATCATTGGGGGTGGCATATACCATCATTAGTTGTGGTATTTACCATCGTTAGTGATGGCATTTACCATCATTAGGGGTGGCATTTACCATCATTTGGGGTGGTATTTACCATCACTGTGGTGGTATTTACCATTATTAGTGGTGGTATTTACCATAATTAGTGGTGGTATTTACCATCATTAGGGGTGGTATTTACCATCGTTAGTAGTGGTATTTACCATAATTAGTGGTGGTATTTACCATAATTAGTGGTGGTATTTACCATCATTAGGGGTGGTATTTACCATCGTTAGTAGTGGTATTTACCATAATTAGTGGTGGTATTTACCATAATTAGGGGTGGTATTTACCATAATTCCTGGTGGTATTTACCATCATTAGTGGTGGCATTTACCATCATTAGGGGTGGTATTCATCATCACTGTGGTGTGGTATTTACCATCGTTAGGTGGCATTTACCATCATTAGTGGTTGCATTTACCATCATTAGTGGTGGCATTTACCATTATTAGTGGTGGCATTTACCATCATTAGTGGTGGCATTAACCATTATTAGTGGTGGCATTTACCATAATTAGTAGTGGTATTTACCATCATTAGGGGTGGTATTTACCATCACTGTGGTGGTATTTACCATCATTAGGGGTGGTATTTACCATCATTAGGGGTGGCATTTACCATCATTAGGGTAGGTATTTACCATCACTGTGGTGGTATTTACCATCGTTAGTGGTGGCATTTACCATCATTAGTGGTGGCATTTACCATCATTAGGGGTGGCATTTACCATCATTAGTGGTGGTATTTACCATAATTAGTGGTGGTATTTACCATCATTAGGGGTGGTATTTACCATCGTTAGTGGTGGCATGTATAATTACTTGAGGTTGCATTAGCAATCACTATTGGTGGTATTAACTCTCACGGGCAGTGGCATCATTGGAGCATTGGCTAATTATCGAGGTTCCGGATTAATGGGCGTTCGATTAGATTTATGGCGAGGGATTAACAAGGTTATGCATAAGTTGTGTCGGGATTAAAAATGCTACGGATTACTAGACGCCGCTTTTCAAGGCTCCGATTTAGTGGTGGCTGGATGTTCGTGGCTCCGGATAATTCTGGTATCTAGGCTGTCGAGACTTGAGTGCAAACTTAATTAAGGACCAACATAAAGACACCTGTAAATAAACCAGTCTTAAGAAAACGCTTAACGCTTTTAAAGCTTCATCTTTGAATGATGGTGAGGCTGTAAAGTAAATGGGTTTGCACTTTTACCTGATCACAAGGGAAACAATCTTTGTAAAGTAAACTGGTGGTAATTGAATCTTTGGTACTGAAGAAAATCGATAGGGCAGAACGATTTGCATATTGCTTTTTTATGTTCGGGAATTTCCACCGACAAAATTTGAATTTGTTGTCAAAACTTGATTGGTCGCCGACTACTTTAACAGCACGACGGAAACACCCGAATAGTCTACATTACAGCAGACGGTTATGTAAATACATGTTCTTACAAGGATATAGATCTCAATCAAACACGAGAGCAGGGAAGATTGACGCATTAACCGTCAGACATGTTGTCTTAAAATGCAGTCGGTAGGGAAACAAAATCCCTTAATAGCCATGGAGGTATTTGTCCCGACTTTAGTTACCAATAACGTAAAGATTTGGAAATCAATTTCCGGTTGTCAAAATGCACTTGTGGAGATAGATTGTGTGTGTTTGTAATGGAACACATACACAAAAGGAGGAAACAAAAGATCTTGTATAACATCATTACAAAACAAGAAGTACGTGTATATGCACTAGATTTCAACCAAGTTCAAAAACAAAAAATCCTTTTGAGATGAGTTACACATTACGAAGTATAATGTACCTTGACTGGAATTTCAAACCACATACATCAAAGCGTAAGTACAGCTCAAGGTATTCATTTAAGCGAAATTACAGTTCACATCATTCATAGAAGCGTATTACATATCGTTTTCATTTAAGCGGAATTTAAGATCACATTAATAAAAGCGAAATAAGAGATCTCAATCTTCATTGATGAGGATATACTAATCAAAATCACTAAAAAGGAAAGACAACCAATTAAGCGGAATTTCATAATATTTTCCTTATGGCTGAATCACAGGTCACATCTGTCGTTTAAGCGGAATCAAAAATCGCTTGTTAAAAATGGAAGCATATCCATTTAAGCGGAATAAAGGATTACATCTAACAAACAGGAATATCATTCATGAAAGCAACATTAAACGGATCACACTCATTTAAGTGGTATTCCAGATAATTTCTAAAAAATAAACTAAAAAGAAACACAGATCCAACGACCTATAGTTTCAACAGTCTACCGTCGTCAGGGCAATAAAAGAGAGACAGATATCGTTGATTCAGCGGCTGATCAAATAATGACATTAGTTTTGTCGTGTTGCTATGGTTACCAGTCACGAACAAGAACTTAATTAACTCATGTGCATCAGATAATTTGAAGCGTTTTGTCTTCAAATTGAATCCGGTCCCGTGCTATCTGAATACACCTTGATCGCTGTAACACAAGATTAATTAAGGATCCCCTTACCACTGCCACAAACTGTAACTACCCATTTTATTTTGTTTCCCGGCAAGACTATAGCTTTGATAAATTGATTTCTGAAAAGAAAATCAAACATTGCTGGTTTAAACTGAAAAGTTATAACTAAACAAGCAAACTATATTCAGTGTTCATTTATATTAGATTAATGCAGACCCCGGTTTCATCAATGTTCCTTAACTTAAAATGTTTCCTAAACTTGAAATTACTAAGGGATTCCTTAAATTTAAGGGGAAAGCCGGTTTATGGAGCTCCTTAAAGTTCAGGAACGTTGATGAAACTGGAGCCTGAGGGTCTAGACAGGGATTCGAACCCAGTACCTATTGTCATACTGTCTCTCTAACAGACTGAGTTTCCTGGTCAGCGGTACAAGTCCTGGTCCCGTACTCGTGAAACCGATATCATGCTGAATTCCTCATTCTTGTTACAAATTAATAAAACATCTTATTTTTTAACGTTTCAGAAAACACATTGAGGAAACTTAAGGCCGAAAAGTTAGTTTGAGCACAGAATCCATGCTTGAGCATGAAAACGAGGGGAGACTACTGGTTACTGTATATACGAAAACCAAAGTGCAGAGGGGCAGGGATCCTTAATGAGTCTTGCTAGATCAGGAAGGCGGGTTATGGTCATAAATCGATAGACAAAATATAAAGTTCATCAACTGACAATAGTTTTAGGTTACAAATGCTGTATAAAATCGTGTGTTTGTGGTGTTCTATTCTCGAGTTAACCAAAACAAAACAAAACAAACATACAAAAAATAAAGAACAAAATTGAAAACACAATAAAAAATAATTACTTCATGCTTTGTTTAAATTGCGCCTCTGACGTCATATAAAATGTAGATATAACTTCTAGTTTATCTATTCATATATTATGTATGCGTGCTATTTTTTGCCGTGTAAAATTGTATTCGTGGATTGCAAAAACTTAATTCGTGAAAATCACACTACCCCGAAAATTAAATTTATCCATATCATCAATTTAACATCTTTGAACTAGTAGGAAATGTTGTTCAAACCAATAACAATATTTTAAAGTTATGTTTCCGGTGCTTTGAATAGCAGACATTAAAGTATTAAAAGTACGGGTTACACATTCTCCAAAATGTGAAAATCTAATTATTTCGGGTTTTCTTTCATGCTGATTAAAATCTTGATTTAATTAATGTTCTTTCCTTGTAGCATTGTGTTAAGAACGTTGCTATATAACGTCTCGGTACCGGCATTAATTCTACCATAAATTAGATATATGAAATTAAAAGCGACCGAAATGCTGAAAATCGTAAAACCAACAAGAAACGCGAACCTGACGGCAATAGGGGTTTCTACATACATCCGTGTACAACCTGGCTGACTGGCGCCAGAGCTTGTGCTTCTCATTAAGGCAAACGCGTCCGTACTGTTTTCCTCAATTATTGTTTGTGTTTGCCATTAAAAATATAAATAAGTAGCTGTTTGTAGGTTACACTTCGAATGTACAGGTATTTTATAAATAGAAAAATTCTAAAGAATTTCCATAACGTAAGAAATTTTATGAAATGTCTCTTTCATCTATTACAAATTCACATCTTATTAGTTCTTACACAAGTTCACTCAATGAAAACACCAACATATTCTTAGATAAACTACAAGGTCATTTAATATAGGACATTCAAAGCAGAACGTCACGTGACATTACCCTACTGACCAAGTGACGTTTGGAACTAAGTATGAAACCAACTTTCCGGAATGAATCTGATATGTTTACTTTACAACCGGAAATGACATAGAATACAAACAATATCTAAAACGTATCCGGACCTAAGATTACGGCTTTTGGTTGTGGTGTGTGTAATGCTGTCGTATTTGGAACTGCAAATGTTGGAAACGGTAGGAATAGGAAATATAAGTCTTCAAGAACCTTTATGTAATGTATATATAAACTTTATAACAATTTTGAATCAAGTTATTGCAACTTATATTTATCACTTTTATTGTCCCGAATGTTAGCGCACCGGGGTCTTCAGAACAGCGTTCATATCACATATGATCCTGGAACAGGAAGCAGGTTCAATTAACGAAACGTGTGCAGTAGTGAACCGGAAGTTTATATAAAAGTTGAACTGTTTTTAATTGGCATTCAAAGGCAATATGGGTGACAACTGGACAAAGGAAAATTTAACGAAGCGCGGTAGAGCTTCATGTTGGTTTTGCTTTGTCCAATTGACATTCGTGTTGCTTATGCGTGATCAATTGCCTCCGACAAATACCGAACTAGGCCGAAGTTGGTCAGTTTATAGTTTATAGCACGATCTACTTTACGATAAATAGCGTACTTATAAATATATATATAAAAAAAAAACAATATAGCGATTTCGTTTGCATAATTTGTGGCAAGGCTATAAAATATAATTTATTTCAAGGAAAGGACTTTTGTTGCCACATAAAATATAATTTCTGAAACGGAATTTGTGCCTTGTTCCGGAATTCCTACAGTAATGCAATTTTGACACGTCCATTCTTCCCTTTTCTACACGCCCACTCAAAAGCACCATAACACATTATTCATCGGTAATAAGTATTCAAGTCTAGCGGATATTCACTCAATAGAGACTGAGAGCTTCCTCTGTCGAAATCCGGATCCTGCAATGCCGTCTCGCCTCAGGAAATTAGAAAGGCCCGGCAAGGCTGTCAACCAGTACAAAGCTTCGTACTAAACGCATTACCTACTCTTTCAGTGTCCTCGTAAAAATGCGGCTTTTTGAAACAGAGGCCGGACGAATGGCGCTATCTGATGGAAACAACAGGCTATTTTCTCAGATACGACGTAGCCGTGATATATGCCTGTATATATGTTTTCCGATAGATAAGGAACCTGCTCCCGTTTGACAGTTTTTGTCAAATTGAAGCACGGACGTGATACAGAACCCATTTAAACTTCATTTTAAAATATGTTTTATGGCACAACAATACAAATATCACTCCCCTTAGGCTAGTTTCCATAACAACTCATTTTCTCTGGCACCATAAACATGTCTTCGGCTAAAATCTTTTTATTGTGGCAATTTGTTCTCACCACAGACGGGGGAACAGTATTTAGCTCAGTACAAAAAAAAATTACGACGTACACAGACCGGTGTCTGACAGGACGAAGGTTCTGCGCATGCGCAAAATTGTCAGACTACTGCTAATATTCAGACGGAGGAAGATTTCTGCCGTCAAGTTATTTAAGGTCGCGTAACGATAACACGACCAGTTAAGATAATGATTGTAAAAGTTGATTTGTTTAATTTCATTAACAATACAGTTTTTAAAAAATGTCGATACATTGCAATAATCGTACCCTTGGACGTAGCATGGCCCAACTCCAAACTGAATAGGGGGGCAAAATGAAACGTAGGTACCAGGGTATTAAGAGCCCTGGATGGATGAGGAGATATCAGGGAGGTTTACTGGTGTAGAACTGTAAGAGTGACAGGACATGATTTGGTCGTTGCAAGCGAACAAAAATCTCAAAAAAAAATGGGATATATATACATGTATATAAATAAAACAAGATGCCGAAGACTAAATTTCGCTAGTACTTTCGCCCATCTAACGGCTCTCCGGGCGATTTTAATCTATTTGTGACGTCATAAATAGAGTACACACATATATATATATATAGGTGTTCATCGTTGATCTTGATTGCTCATGTCACTTGAATATAAAATTATTTTTTAATTTGTATGATGAAATCTGTAATAAGTGAGCACGCACATTTAAATAATGGCGCTGATCCTAAGAGCACGCGGTAGAGTACACACATATATATATATATAGGTGTTCATCGTTGATCTTGATTGCTCATGTCACTTGAATATAAAATTATTTTTTAATTTGTATGATGAAATCTGTAATAAGTGAGCACGCACATTTAAATAATGGCGCAGATCCTAAGAGCACGCGGAATCATTTCAATGCAATACCCCGCAGAGCACGCGTAGTTATGACAATACAATAGCTTACAGAGCACGCGTAATCATTTCAATGCAATACCCCGCAGAGCACGCGTGGTTATGACAATACAATACCCCGCAGAGCACGCGTAGTTATGACAATGCAATACCCCGCAGAGCACGCGTAGTTATGACAATACAATACCCCGCAGAGCACACGTAGTTATGACAATGCAATACACCGCGGAGCACACGTAGTTATGACAATGCAATACCTCGCAGAGCACGCGTAGTTATGACAATACAATACCCCGCAGATTACGCGTAGTTATGACAATACAATACCCCGCAGAGTATGCGCATGCAGTTAGTATTCAAAGCACTTCCGGAACATAACAAATTCTTGAATTCTTGGTTAAATTTCGGTTTTAATTTTCTTCAAGTTTGACTATTAAAACTGTTCGTTTTCTTTACTCTGTATTTTGATTGACAACTCATATGTGAATCTGATATTAACAAATGATAACATAAGATGTCAGCAAAAGTTATCGTACAGTCAAGTCATGATAAGAATTTACACAAAATATTTTAACAATAAAAATCGGTATATCAAACTTGTACACAAAAACGAGTCCGTAATGATAAAAAAAAAAGACGAACATGCTATGTTAAGTGTCCTGGCTGTTATCAGAATGTATATACAGATAAATTAATTTGTAATGGAATTTCAACAAAAAAACACCAAAAGAAATAGAAAACATTTGTTAGTAAATTTCACCAATGTATAGTCTGCGTTTTATCTCAGAAACGAGAAAATGTCTTAAAAGATTGCTTCGGTGAAATTTTTTTTTAAGCAGTGATCTACTATAGATAGAATTTAAGGTTCTTGATATTTCAAGATTGTATTTCGAATCTAATCACGCTGAATGATGTGAAATAAATGATAATGTAAAAAAGGCATTTATCAAGGACAAATCCCTTTTTGGAAGGGGTCCCCCTCATTTGTGGGGGATGGGGTGGGGATTGTGGTAGACCCCTTTACTTTCTTAACTTAACCACGATTTGGGGGCTATTTTGAAGGTGACTGAATTACGGAGGCAACCAAAGAGGGGGGGGGGGGGGGGGGGTAAATCATCCGATATTTCCCCCCTCCTCATGGAAACCTTCGATTTGTTATTGTTATGACTTAAACGTTGTATCCTTGCATAACGAGGTTGAAAGGAAGTCACATTTGGTTTGTTTCCTTTTCCACGTGTGACAAAATTGAAACATATGAACGAGTTTCACTTGGTTTAAAAAGCTAACCTTGAAATGCGTGTCACAAAATTAATTGACATTTACAATTCAAGGGTATATTCAATTTGGCTAGTTATATATATTCTATTGACAAAATTATCAACAACAAATGCATTAAACGCCAACATTAAACAAAATAATTGCCAAATTATCAAAACCAAAGATATTTTTAAATATATGATAGCCTTCAAAAGAGACATTGATATTGAACCGTACTACTTCTGTCATGAATATTCAGATCTAGTGATGAAATGAGTCATTTGCATAATGCTTCATATTCTCATGAGATAGCTTAGAGATACAGTGGATCCTGTCTAATCTGACATATCAATTAGTCAAATTAACCTGTCTAATTTGAAATCCTGTGGGACACAACATATTTATTATATAAACCTGTCTAATCTGACACATTGTTAAACACAACATCTATGTTACATTAACCTGGTTCATCTGACACACTGTTGAACACAACATATCTGTCAAATTAACCTGTCTAATCTGACACATTGTTGAACACAACATCTATGTTACTTTAACCTTGCTAATCTGACACATTGTTGAACACAACATCTATGTTACATCAACCTGGCTTATCTGACACCCTGTGGAAAACACCATATCTGTCACATTAACCTTTCTTATAGGATACTCTGTTGTAGACAACGTGTTATCATTTAAGACAAATTGTTGTAAGACAGAAAGTATTTTCCGGTTTCAGTAGAAATTGTATTACATGTACATTATGATGGATTAGACAGGACGTCGGACTAATAAGGTCTCACTTTTGACTGTATGTTGTAATACTCAAAGGTCGATGAGTCGTGATGCTGTAATGCTTAGGGGACAGATAATGCAGTGGGTTAACAAAAATAGTGCCGAAATACCTAGGATTCGTATCAGAAAAAGATATCGGAATACACAGGATATAATACAGGAATGATCAGGGGGCGGATAGGACAGGTAAAAAGTGTCACTCAATAAAGTAACCCGCATTGAAATCCACGCCTACTGTAAACTACTGATCTATACAGTTTATGAACGTGAAAGTAGAAATAATGTAAAGAGGGGTTTAGTTGGATAGATATATTTTGGAAGTCGCAACTGTTCCTTAGATAAGATTGAATGGGAGACCAGTGTCTGCTTGTCCTTTGCCAAACGGCCGCACTATTTCCGATTTTTTTAAGTACTTATCTCTTAGGTGTACCCAAGAGAAACTTGTTTAAGGAGGTAGTGAAGTGGACAGATTTTCAAATGACTCGGTGACGTCATACCGATCCATTAAATTTTCGAAGCATAATCATTACAACGGAAAAGGCCACTTAGTTCTAAAAGTAAAACCACGCAAAGCGTGAGGTAAAAATAAAAACCCGTTTGAAATCATTTTCCTCAGAGAACCAGTCTGTGTTTATGAAGGAAATTGTCCACAGTCTGCAGACGATCCGGTAAAGGAGCATCGACATTAAGATCGGTGTGTAATGAGTAAACTTTAACAACAGGAATCAGTACTTACATAGTTTAAGGCGCCTAATGATATTATCTAAAAGCCGACAGACTAATCTGTTTGTTTGGTAAGTTTCTGGGACGTTTACAGACAAATGAACCTNGGGGGGGGTCTAAATCGATTTTGACTATTACATGGTTTACACATTTTATGCATCAATTTTCCCAAGAATTATTATATAGATGAAAGTATGTTTAAATTCATTTTTTTACCCTGTACTTTTCCTTTTTCCTGGTTCACATATTTTTGGTTTAAAAATCGTTGTGGCGGGGAGTCGGGAGGTTGGGGTTTGGGGTTACAACCAAACCATGTGATATAATTTGCATTCAAAAAGCATAAAAAATGTAAATACTTTGTCGTAGTTAATCATCCAGTCGAATCCGATTGAATGGAGATACGATACTGGGATTGTGATCAAAAGAATATAGTACAGGCGGTATCATTATTAGAGTACGTGGTAATCACAACATCATCCAACGATAAAACATAATATGTAGGTCATTTACTTTCATACTAATGTTCTGAAGGTATTTTCCATCGTATTTTTAGAAAATAAAAACAAATATTTGCTAATCTTGGAAAAATATTTATGTCATGTAGATTTACAAGTTGATGGTTAAAAGATGTAAAACATTTTTCGACAATAAAACGCTTTTTTTTTTTACAAATGGCCCAAGCACTCTAAGGTCCATATACACTTACAAGCTTGCCTATTGGTGTACTTGTAAACTATAATAAGATCTTTTCCTCTGAACATTTTCACATGCGTGAAATAGTTATATACACAATTTAAAACAGATCATTACTTCAAAGCTTCTGCCAGACCCGGAATCTGGTCACGTGGTTATAATTGAAACAGAGGCATGTTTTACAAAAGTCGCCACGTGCTTGTGATTAAAGCGAACACAAGATGCACATTAAGACCAGAGCTAAAAGGCAAAAGATGAAAACTTTCTAATTTAAAGACGTATGGTGTCGACTCTGCTCCCAGCTTGCGCTAGTACTGGGTTTACTTAGAGTAACAAGCGTCTGGTACGATCTTGATTCGTTGTACAGAAACGCCCTTGATCATTCAGGTTATTTGTATCGGTGAGGTCAATTTACACTAGATGTACCCCGGTAATGAGCGACCTACTCGCTCCATTCGCGTTCAATAAGGACATGTGCGCATCTGCTTGGCTGTTACCGGTTTAATTGAAAAATAAATAATAAAACTTAAATATGTTCCAAATGTCTTACAAATGTGTTTCTGCTGTGTTTCGGTATTTCAAAGCAATTAATCAATGTTTTCTTGTTGTTTAAAAATTAAAAATTATTAAATAAAAATACAACAATTACAGTAATATCATCACGTGGTTATACGCGTTGTGCTGTTCTTAGAATCCTGTCCCGATAGTTTGTAAACTGTTCGGGGCCATTCGATTTCTTTGCGTGGAAAAAACCCCCACAAATCTACAGTAAAAACAAAACTTCACATATGTTTCCCGAACAAAGATGTAAACCATGGATACATTCGTAAACAAACAAAGTTTACGTTTTAGTTTGATTAATGTATTAATAGTGAGACATTAACGTTGTATTAACTACATGTGGACTTTACGACGGGGACTCACGACTACTCTTCAACTTACTTCAACGGGGGTCTTACTGTGGGAGGAAACAAGAGAACCCGGAGTAAACCCACAATATCGGACAGGTGACCGCATACCTTTTCACATCCGATCGGGGAATCGAATCCCGGCCGCCTTGGTGAAAGGCAAGTGCGCTAACCACTGCTCCACCCGAACACCGAAACTTAATTGTAATTGGTGTTATCAATCGACAATTTAGAAAATCTTTGATAAATAAAGCTATTAAAGTTTCCATTTTTCAAAATATTTACTGCCGATAAAGGGCGGGTGTGTAAATTTAAATATTGTATAATTGTTGTAACGATATCTAACGATGATCAGTTGAAGAAAATTTATGCAAATCAATAAACAGCAAAGCCTCTTTATGAAAAAGGTCATTGCATCTAGACGATGGCCGCAATTTTCAAAGTCCATACTTTCGTTTTTCTTCAATTTGTAGAGCCATCTTTGATAAATCGCTAAATAAATAAGATAAATCTCTTTAAGCTGTCGAATTGTTTTTTGACAAATGGTAGCAATATAACGAGGTGTTACTAGTTGTTTTTTGTATTTATGTTTGTACATTTATCTGACAAACATGTCAGTAACTCGAAATTTTCTTTGAAAAAAAATCATGAATATTTAAAGGTGTAAGCTACCTTATACCATTGACGTGCATGTGATTTGTGTTAGAGTTATCTCCCTTGATGTATTTCTATGAACGTTATCTTATTTAAATTACGTCACTGATGCTATAGGATATAGTGGCCACACACATTTACCAAGAAAGGGACATTGATATATGTTTTATACATTTTCGAGGGATATCTTTCGGGTATATAAATCGACTTTAAGAATTATATCGCTTAAAGATACCCTTGGATCGAAATTAAAACAAAAATATACTACAATTCAACTATTTGTAAAAATCCCCTCACCTGTGATACTTTTTACTACTCTAAAAGTCTTAATGTTTCATCAACACTGTTTGGTCTAACCGGAACAAACGATTAAGTATTAGGTTATGGAAGGTGGTGAGAGGGACAGACAAAAAGACTAAAAAATTGCAGAAAAAAAATTCCGGACAATTTTTTTTTTTTAACAATTTCAGTTGTTTCAATCTGATATCAGATCAATATCAGTTTCTTTACTCCCTCCAAAGGACAAGACAGAAAAAGAACATATTCTGCGACCATAAGAAGAAATAGATCTTTTCATTGAATGTACATATGAAATAACCTTGATTTCTGCTGTGTACGTCAAGAAGTGTCCCGTCAACATTTTACGGTGTTATAATCAAATAATCGATGCACAGAGCGTATGAATGAAAACGATTTCATTGAGAAAAACACTGTAGCGACCCAGATACGGCATAACCTTCGTAGCTATAATCGATAAGCGCCGTCACATTATGCTCTACGACCGAGCCAAGACAACCACACTGCATGAATAAAAGATGAGAGACTATTAGGGAAAAGTCAATTGTTTCGTATTCATTGGGACCACCCGCGCGGCCGGATTATCTCCCTTTATGTCTCTCGAAATGCACGGGTTATCTCCCTTCGTATTTAATGTTTGATCCGGGATTATCTATTTTGTGTGACATGTCTTGCTATGAGATAGAATACACTAATAACGGTAAAGGCAGTAGCAGAAACACATTATTTAAGTTAGTACATGTACTTCTCTTTGGGCCAACAAACACGTTTTATTACATGTAACACATTCACATAGCTCTGACTGGCTTTTTTATTTATACAAATATAATGTATTTTACCCAAGTCAACATGCAATAGCTTTTTCTTAAAGGAGTAAGGTTTTAATGTTAATAAATTAAAATCAAACTCATTATATTTTAAACTCTTAAGCAGCGCAAATGGGCTTTGATCTGGAAACACTTATCGTGGCCGGGTGGTGACCTCGAATTTCGTTTTACGTCAGATCGGGAAATCGAACCCTAACGGGCCTTGCTTCGATTCTGGTGCGCTATCCGTTGCACCAACCGAGCACATAGCCGCTATATTTAGGCCATATTGATAGCACTTGGATCTTTACAAAAAAAAACAGACTTAGGATGGTCAGTGGAATATTAAAAAAAAAAAGTAAAAGTAAGACTAGGATAGCATTCGTTACTGATACAGATTGATCTGCGCTTCAGTCGATTTGGATCGCTCCCAATTCGACCGACCTACTCCCACGAACACAGAAGAATGTGATGTTTCTCGTGTTACGTTCTGACAATGACCCCCTGTCTGTTGAAAGATTTATTCCGGCGTTCTGATCGAGTTACCTGGTTCGTTCTGGTAAATATAGCATCGAGTCAGCGCTAACACCGGTTTATGATACATTATGTGTTAACTGAAATAATAGCCATTTCTGTACCATCAGGAATGAACTCAAGCATTTCGCAGCGAATATGTTGTAAGCTAATTCCCTTCAGTACCAATGCCACGCTTAACGTTATGAGTAAGGTTTAAAAAAGGGAAATCCCTTTGTCCGTACCTTATTTTAATTCTCATCGCTTTTAATTTAAAAAAAAATTGTATCGCAACACCAATAGAACATATGAAAAGTACACCATCTGAGGGGAAAACGATTCTGTCAAGTACGTATTTTAGGATCTTATTCCGATTGGATTTTTTGTTTTCATAATTTGTTGTAAAAATAAATGAAGTTTATATTATATAGCGCCCAGACGTGTTTGGGCTATCTTGATGATAGAACCTCGATTTCCGACGTACAACAACAATATTGGTACTTTATTTAACCTCACTGTAAAAGATAGCTAAGTTGGGTAGAAAGACTCTATCATAATCAGAGGTCCATGGTTCGAATCCAGTGCCCGTATTCATCAAATCTTTCTCATGCTCAAGCACGGATTTTGTGCTCAAGCCTAATTGTTTGTTCCGGTTATAGATTATTTGGGAAAAAAACTTGAAGAGACATAAAGCCGAATACTGTTTTCATTAGTTGCATTCGACTTTTTGATCGTTTGACATGATTTAAGTGAGTTACAAGAAAGTTGGTTTGAGAACAGAATCCATGCTTGAGCATGAATACGGTTTCATGAATACGAGCACTGGTTTAGCACCGTTGTATTATTTTTACAGACAAAACGCATATGTTCATATTTATTTTCTGTTTATTCCATCCTTATTTTTTTTTTATAAATTTGCCGCAAAGTATGGATTTCATTTCAGAAATGCTTTATCAAAACTTCACTAACGCCGAAAAAAAAAAAGAGAAAAAAATAAGGAAAATAGAATAAAAATCCATTTGTTGGCAGTGGTACGGCGACCATAATGAAATACTATCCGAACGTCTTCGGTATCTGCAGACACTCTAGACATCCCAACTGATATATTGTATTACTTGGGCATGTTCACACAATTTTGTCCTGTATTTCTGCGTTAACGCGGCAGTTCGTCCTACTTCTTAGTCGTGTTACAAAATGCATGTATCAGCTTGATCAGACATTACTGAAAAGCTGATAACAGCTCCTGGAGCAGAAGAGTCATGCTGAATTTGAGCACTTCTAGATCTCTTTATAATTTGGGTTTTTCAGGCCGCTTGCCTCGCTGTAGAAGCTTAATGGCGCGCGAAAGTAATAGTTTCGCAATTCCCATCAGGCAGACTAAACATTTGCTTGACAATTTGAAATATCGTGTTTGAAGATAAAGCAAAACGTTTGCCGAATAAAACAACAGACGCCTCTTATTAATAGGAGAATATGCGTCTAATAAAATTAAGCACAACAATAAAAGACGTGTCTAATAAAAAAGACACGTCTTATTATACTGAATAGATCAATGGAAAGAGGCTATTCTTATCAAACAGAATAGAAAGGGAATGACGCTTTTAAAACCACTCAAGAGAATAGAAAAGTACATGTCTAATCAAAAGACGGGTCTTATTATACTGAATAGAAAAAGAAAGATGCGTCTGATAAATGGAAAAAGGCGCGACCTATTAAATTGAATAGTAAGAGAGACGCCTCTGATTAAACTCAAGAGCATAGAAAAGTTCATGTCTAATTCTTAGGCACGTCTAATAAAAATGAAAAGTAAAGGGAAAAACGCGTCTAATCAAATTGACAGAACAGACGGATACCGGTATGGAACCAAATCGCACGCTGCCACAGTTGCGTGTAAAGTTGGCCGCATGATAAGGAATTACAAATATAGATACAAGCAATTCTAGAACATCTGATATGCATGAATTGCTATGGATTTGTTAAGACAGATTATTTTGATTTGTTTTGAGGATTCATTTTACTTTGAAAGCTGTAACTTCACTAAATGCGATCGGGTTGTTTGAATGCCGTTTAGACGTTTTTTCCGTTATAATCTCCTTTTCTTTCTAAAACTTAACCCTCACGATAAAAATCGGTAAGTATTTTCCTTTTCTTCTCAGTTGCTGTTGCATTCCTCATCCAAAACGAGGCCATATCGTCCTCAATAGAGGGGACACTTAAAACACAAACTTCAAGAATTATTATGTAATTCTTCTTCGAATAATCTACATACAATCTCTGGTGTATTGTCATAGATGAAACTTTAGTCAAATATCAAACCTGACGCAATCAGAAGAAGATATGCATTGGAGACCAAATCGATGAAGTTTTGTGACAACGGGATAATTCTGGCGACGTACACATCACTGACAGTGATATGTTGAAATGTTTAATCATGATAACATCAATAAAGATGGCATCCAGGATGGTAGGAGATGTGTTGACCTCCGTTTCTTCCGTGGAAAAGAATGAATGCAAAAACAAAAGATGATGTAAAAAGAAATGAATTAATTGATGTTTAAGTTAATTAATTGGACTTACCCCTGGTAATGTTTTTTGTTCGTGTAACGCCTGCTGGGCATTCAGAGCACTGTCTCTACTGCAATATGTGAGGAATGCACAGCCTGAAACACGAAAACAAAACATATCTTTATATATATAAATATAAGTAGAAATAAATCAACCGCCTTGATTCGATTTATCATGTTATGGTGTATAATATGCCTAAAACGAAAGTAGAAATACATCGATCACATTGATCTGATAACTCATGATATTATTGGCTTATAATATACTTATAACGAAAGTCATATTTGTATATAATATTCCTAAATTGAAAGTTAAAAAAATATCGCTTACTTGCCGGTAAGGTGTATACACACATATATTTGAGCAGACATAAATCTCTCAGACTGAATTAAATTATAGATCTATGATATATAGATAAATGAATTTAAAATGAAATTGCGATATATTCGCAAGTCGCATTGTTTATTGACGAATGTATTTCTGCAAAAACATAATGCGATATTTATGCACGGGCATGCATTCTAGACAATGCGGACATTCCCATGGAAATGAGTATCGCTTCGGCATTTTCCCTCTGTTAACATTTAAAATTGAATCTGTTATTTACTCGTAAATCTAGAACCCAACGTCATACTTTTTCGAAATATGAAAATTTAATAAACTTAGTCATACCGCGTGACATTTAATAATGGATTTTCACAAAGAGAGAAATAAAAATATCAAGTTTAATGCGGAATCACAAAGACTGTCAATAGACGCTCTAAACCTTCCAAACGCGAGACAAATATATTAAATATATAACATATGTGGTCATGATCAAGTCGCGCAGTGAATAACGCACTCGCCTTTCACCAAGGCGGCCGGAATTCGATTCCCCGATCGGACGTGAAAAGTAGGTGGTCACCTGCACAATCACTTAGGTTTTCTTCGAGTACTCCGGTTTCCTCTCACACTAAGAACCCCGCGTGCTAATATCCG
Organism: Mizuhopecten yessoensis; assembly: GCF_002113885.1. Classification (NCBI taxonomy): domain Eukaryota; kingdom Metazoa; phylum Mollusca; class Bivalvia; order Pectinida; family Pectinidae; genus Mizuhopecten; species Mizuhopecten yessoensis. Next base: position 659,711 of record NW_018406654.1, read on the forward strand.
GGCCAACATTAATGATTCATACATGTTGTGAAACAGTATTTCATAATTTTATCTATAATAAATTAAGAGGATATATTTTGACGGCTTTCATGTCGGACATATCTGGGCTCCCTATTTCTACTCCAGGCACGAGGGTCGAAATCATGTAGGCCTGATATATTACTCGAGGGCAAATCTGAAGTTTGATGGGAGAACAACGATACTATAACATTTTTATCGTGCACATTCATATCTCATGGTGCATTCATTACAAACACAACCTTAAAAAATATTTCAATCTTTTTCCTTCCTGCGTTGTTCTTATTCAAACTAACGTCAAACGCTCATGTAGAATCTGTCACCAGTGTCAATTTCCATTAATCGATCTTGTGTTCTGTTCATTGATTTTTATTTTTAAGATCGTCTAGTCCGTCATTCTTTTTCTAGTTTATTTTCTATGTATGTGTTTTCCGCAGATGACCAAAGCAAATATTCTGAATTTTGAAAACGGACCGCAGGTTCGGACTGACTCTTGGTTTTCCTAATATTTGACCCGGAAGCGGTCGATATCATCGGAAGCGGACATGAATAATGATGAAAAATTAGCAAATTAGCAACAATTTATCTTATTAATTAACAGAACTGAAAGAAAGTGAAGCAATTTTTTTTACACATTCTCTTTTTCTAACGGACTGTGAGATGCTTTACTAGTTATCATAGTCCTTAAGTAATCATTTGTTAGGTATATGTATGCTATTTTACCATTTTTACGGCAGAAAGCATTTTACGAAATACTCTCAACCTGAATTTACTTCATTTGGAACTTTCGAAGTGTGTTTATATATTGACAAGTTAAAGGTTTATACAGATAAAAAAACCAATTTAATTTATCATTCCCACGTTTGCATAGAGCATACACTGATGGTTTGAAATGACACTCGCACTGATGCTAAAATCCTGGTCATCTAAACGCTTGACATTTACAATGTTTTATGGATCTTGGTAACGTGAGCTCTTGACATTTGAACAAAATATGACCAAATATTTGCGTGGTAAATCTGTGCATAACACATGGTGGACTTTCGACAGACAGCAAATTGGCATTTTGTAGAATTGATTTGTTATACAATCTCCGTCGCTTTGACCTAATTTCTACACGTAGAATAATTCTTCCTTGGTTTGTTTATCACGTGTTCCTAACATTGGGTGTTCCCAAGACTGTTCTGAAAGAGGGAAGTGGGCAGATGTTGCAAAACTTCTGAGTCATAGGTTCGAAAATAAAAAGGCATGGAAAGGAAAAACATGGTTTTAAAGAATTTTGACAGGCTAGTTTATTTCCCCTGGTCACCCCTGCAGGTCGGGCATTGAGTAAAGAATACACGTGCTGTTACCCACTGCATGTACCGTAAGAGGCGACTTTTATGTGGGAAGCCCCTGCAGACTTGAAGATTTGCTTTTGCGCCCTCTATTTGATGACACGAAAAAATACATGTTAGATCATGAACATTATTTATCATATAAAGTAAAACGACTGAATTTTAACAAGAAACAATAATTGTTCTATATATTAAATTTATTAAAACATCTTTTATTTGAAGTGACAAAACTTATTGTCAATGGCGTTGCCAACGCGTTTTACATGAAAATATTATGACGTCACGACAACTACCAACAAAAGGTTCTTCACATCCTCATCAATGGAGTTCCTGCAAAAAGTTTTTTAATTTGATTTGCATTAACTCTCATTACGATGCTTGCCTGCAAACATGTGGCATTCATTTTGACCGTAAATGTCATATCAACAAAATGCAATGCTTAAATATCCGTTTTAGGGATATGTTTAAGGGGACAATTCTAACCTGCAAATTCCATCCTCTACTTTCTGATCTGTTGAAATTAATTGATACACGTACATCGATATAGACTTAAACTGAAATCCGAAAGAAATCTCATTAGGCAAATCATGTACCGTGTAGAGTTGTTTTCACCCGGTTGAAACCTTGATAAGGACTGTCGCTTTCATTAGCGGTTTTGCAGACTTTTTTTATCAAGAGAATTAAGGTCAAGGTCATATGAGGTCGCTCACTTCCGCGTGCGCGTTCTGTGAAACGCCCCATTACGTTACGCGTGACAGCGATACCCAATAATGTCATAATTACAAGAATGGCCAAGAAAGACTGGTTAGTCTGAAAGTCGGGATTCTGATGTAATGCACATGTTTGTATTACACGACTCATTTCTGATGACGTATTACACATACACGTACAATGAATGTGACGTAATTATTTCGTACTATAAATAAAATACACATTGTTGACATAATACTACAGTGCCGTGTGGTAATGGTATACTCATTTTGATGATGTCATACACATTCTCTTATACATATGTTATGACGTAGCGCACGTGTATACATATGTGATGACGTAACGCACATATATACATATGTGATGACGTAATGCACATGTATATATATGTGATGACGTAAAACACAGGTATAAGTATGTCATGATGTAAAATGCAAGCGATGAATCACACACAGGGTGCTCGAGTTATGGATAGTTAAATATGTTATGTGTGCACTTCACAAGTCAAATCAATGTAACTGGCATATAAAGGATATTAAACATAATTAAGAGTTAATTCTTGAAGTTTACGACATTATCATTTGAAAATGACATACTGGAACTTGCTCAAACTTATTATATTTAATATCTCCAATTTCGACGGTAATTTAGAAGGAACAAAATGAGACTTCATCTTAAAAATACTTTCCATTTCTAAACAAACTTTTTGATTTTTGGTGAAACGCAGAAAACGTGAAGAAAATAAAAAATATCTGTTTTGTTGAAAAAGGAATTCCAATTACAGCAGAATGAAAAAGGACATTTTGCTCAGACGTTTTATAAAATTAAGCTAACATGTCCACATCTCACGTGCGAAAATCACGGCTCCGTTAAGGAGCCAGCAATATGTCAGCAGTAGCCGCCAGTTCGTAGAAAAAAAATCAAATAGATGACATGAGGCATTGGAAATGACAGTTGGTCGACTCACGAATACAAAATTAGCATTTTGATTGATTAGGGGATATTAAGGGGAAACTCGGCGAATTCGGGTAAGGACTTGATAGAAATATGTCTTTCGTGAGTTTAACTAGTGACCTAGATAATTTAACGATAAATCTATAAACGGATGATAGTGAAATAGTCTAGGGCTCGACGATATATCGTTTTGTATCGTATCACGATACTTTCTTGTGTATCGTATCGAATTGGTTTTTTTTGCCTCTTTCGTTATTCAATAACAGTACTTAAATTAGCAATACATTTTTATTACACTCTAAAAATTATGATTATATTTTTTTAATCCTTGAGTAAAGATGTGGTCCACTGTGCAGTCATACCCAAAAGTACTAAAAATTATACAAAAATATATTTTTCGATAGTATACATTTGTTTCATGGCTATTTGAGGAACAGTCAAAACTATCATCCCGAGGTAGGGGGAAGCCCTTGGGAACCGTTTGACCGAGGCCGCTAGGGATGGTAGTTTTGACTGTTCCCCAAATAGCATTGAAACAATTGTTTTATTACCAAATACATATTAGTATTAAACCTACTCGCCATTGCTTTGTCTGCGTGAGCAACACTGAGTCGCAGTCACCGAAACGCTTGGACGGGTCTCTCGAGGGGGGATTTCTGCGCATCGAATTCGCGCCGGGTAACAGTTCGCTCTGACCGGGAAAAAAGACTGTTTAGTTTAAACTTTATTTTATTGATGTTTAATTACAATAGTACATGGTTATAAATACAGAAAAGGATCCAGAAACAAGTACATAGTACTTATGTAAATCCGTCTCCTTGTAGACATAACAGCAGCTTTGGATCAGTACTGACAATATTATAATTCATATAAATAAATATAAATATATATAAAGTATAACATGTGCAGGGAAAAGAAAGAGAAAGAGTGCAAGGATTTATAGTGGGATGGGGGACGATGTTTGATGGGGAAGCGATGGGCATCAAAACTGCATTGAGAGAACAAACGCTGATTGCATGAATACAAACCACAACAAACATGATTACTGATATGAATGAAGTTAAAGTTTCTTTAAAAACGTCTAGACTGAATGATGCAGTTTTGAACACAGTCAAAAATAATTTCATTTAAGTTAATTGGTAGTTCGGGTCTACCATAAAGTAAAAAGCTTACATTATAGTTAGGAGGTAGGCGACTAAAACATTGGATTCTCAGCTGCTGCTGTTTCACCCCTACAGCCAAAATTGGACAAAAAACCAGAAACCGTAAAAAAAGGACTAATTATAATTTATATAGACTGTTAGGTAATAATGTTTATCACTGAAGTCTATGACAAAACCCTGCACTCAATCATTATAAAATTGACCTTTTGAGCAGATATTTATATCGTGATACGTATCGTATCGTAAGCATCGTACTGCGATTCGTATCGTATCGCGACGAATGCGTATCGTTGCAGCCCTATGAAATATATTGTTTTTTGCTGTTGTGTGTGAAACTGTCATCTGGTATCAGTCCTTACTAAAACCCCTATTTTCAAAACCCGTCACACTTGTTTATTTTTTACAATTAGAAGCAACTGGGATACCCTGCATGTGCTAGGATGTTTTTGTAACGTTTCGTGATACTAAATTGTAGAATATGGGCACAGAAACAAACAGAAAAGATGTAAAATTGTCACAATCCCGTCTATCTTAAACATAGCCGTAAAGAAGTTCATTGGCTTAAAACCCAATCACGATGGACAATCCCCGTCATAATAAGGCCGGCTATTTCAGCGCTAACCTGAGGCCCTGATTTGAGCAGGAAACGCCAATATCCACTTCCGGTTCTTGTGTAACACAATGAAAACAGTGTAGATTATGCACATGTGTCACCGTCTTCAGATGTGAAATGATTTCATTTGAATATTTGTTGTTTTTAAATGACGTCATTTAAATGTTTTTTTATCTTTGCTACTCAGAGGAAGAGATTATTTTATCATGATTTTCGTCATCGTCGCCGTCGCCGTCGCCAACCCAAGAAAAGAAATAATCGTGGTACGTGGTTTTAAATATAGTATTGTCACTCCCTGTAACAATATACGGCTAAAAGTGATCTTCCCCGATTGTGTACGGATTATGAAAAGTGTAAATCTAGTGTTTCTCAGTCAAGCATGTGTTTTCTATTCACATCAATCACGTTCATAAGTATCCGGTATGGCAATATGTACATTATTACAACACACAATGGAATACATATAGTTCCACAAGATTTTTAAAACATTCAATGTTCTTGAGCCGTTTGATGTTCAGAACATATATCTCATGTTCCACATTTAAAAGTGATCGCAGATGTGCCTAGAGAATCGTGTAAAATAGTTGGCCAGCATCTAGACGTACATGTACGTACTTAAAATTACTGTTTGATGCCAAAAACTCTACACCTTTGCTTACTCATTTAAAAATAATTTGATGTGTACATCGCATGAAGAAGATACATAATATATTGTAAGTCATCCAGCGCGATAATACCGCTGCCATTTTTGACTGCAGTGGAATTCTTTCCGGCTTCGATACAGAAAACAAAAAAAACACCATTTTCCACTTCTCTTGTTGGCTCAGAACTCGTTTTTCTTTTGAGAATCTTGATGTGAATTAAATAAACCGTACGCATTAAATGTTTACAACGAAGTAAATAGGCAACACCACACATGTGTTTATATAACGTCCCGGATCGTACAAGTGAAAGTGCGTATGAATATAGTTCACGAGGGCTTCGGTCCAAGTAAAATATATCCATTCGCACAATAAACAAGTTCAATCGTTGGGAGTTCGATGAACACGTTCTGGTTTGTTTGTGGTGTATGTCCTATTATTAACAGCTATGGTCATTTAAGGACTTGCCAGATTTTGCCTGTTTAGATGCACACATTTGCATAACAAACCAACAGTTCTTCTTCCGATGCAATTGATATTTTTTTCTGTAAAACATTGTCTCTCCGTATTAATAAAAATTCAATTAGGTTTCTGAAATTTGAATCGAACGGCAGTGGTAGATAAAACGACGTAAGACTGCACTATAGCTACGCTCACTTGGACTAGTTTTATAAGAAGCTACATGAACATGTACCAAACGTGATTAAGTCATTAGCATTATGATAGGATATTGTGACTTCAGAACTAACGTTCATATAACAATAATCTTATCTTGCTTGTAACAAGCATTTGCATTGGCTTAAAAATTTATGTTATCAGCCCATAACGTAAAAAAAGATGTCGCCGTTTGTAACGTCGCTTTTGATTGGCTGATACAGCAGCGCAATAACTTCTTATAGAAAGGAGTCCATCAATAAGAGTGTATTTCCACAGGGATTGTGTATAGTAGATTAAATTACAGCCATTTGTGATACGTTTAAATTAAATTTTATCTAAATGTACTTAATAACAATTGCGAGAAAAAGTTCAATGAACTTATAATAAAATATAAACTTTATTTATTTAACAACAATTATGAAACTTATAATAGTCACTTGTGTTGGTCTGGATGTTAGCTCGCAGTGGGTCTTAATGTGAGAAACCCACGTGGTCGGGTAGGTGTCACGTTCGTTCGGAGAATGAACCCCGGCCGTCTTTGTGAAAGGCGAGTGCGCTATCCACTGCGCCACCCTAGATATGTTTGCGAGTAAGTTTTCGCAAAGATTATATCTTTGTAAAGAACTGTCGACAACATAATCCCCACACTTCACACATCGTTTCTCTTTTTTTGCTTGGGATCAAATACATACATGTATATCCTTATCCATCGAGAGAAAGAAAGCTCCCATACGCTACTATTCTAAAAACGCCACCATCGGGTCATCAATTTATCAAACGTTACCAGTGCCACGTCATCAGCTTTGTCACACACTTCATGTGCCCGTAATGACGGAGAACGTTTTGTAGGAGTAAACAAAAATATAAATCACTCCTGTACAACGCATACAGGAAAAAAAAAAAAATCTGCAAGAACAAAATATCAACCCTCGTTGTAAGATGTTTTATTTAAATTTACCACTCAGTAAACCCTCGTGCTAAACTTCAGTCATATTACCCTCGGGTGTATATGTCTGCGTCTACATCACACAGGAGTGCTGTCTATTATTTTGACACTACTATACAGATATTAAGCTTAACTTAAGATTTCTCCTTCAATCAGCTGTTAAACTGTTTTGACAATAAAATTGCACCCATAGAGCTCGTATCGGTTCTACCTAGCAATTTTGTAGTTACGTAATATCCCAACACATAACTGATATAATATCCCTCCCCCTCGATCCAACACGGGATCCGCTTGACGTATACAAAATCATGGTTTGAACGATATTTAATAGCCATGCGTCTAGGAATTTTTGATAATAATAAGGTGGTTGAATGGGTTTAAAAAGTACTGTTGAACTTTATGCACGGCTTGCTTGTACCTTCGTTACATAGCATCAATTCAATACATTGCGTGTTTGTATTAACAAAGTTACTGCAATATTATCTTTGATGAAACAACGCTTCCCGACATGTTTATTTGTTAGCATGGGGGACGCTGATTTGTGATATTAACTCGGTGTGACTTATTTTAGAAGCAGCAGGTTAATATTCTCTTCGTGACGTCACTATGGACAATCTCCTCCACCAATCTACTTAGGTTTCGGTGAACGTAAGTTGAACATTTTGCACACTATACTTAGATATCAGTGTAGTCCACTTAAATATGATCTTTTTAGAGTAAATCTGGTTGATAGTCCAGTTTGTTATTGTGGCCATCCCTGTGAAAATGCCTTTCACTTTTTTAGTGAGGGCTTACTTTTTAACAACGAAAGACATACCCTGCTCCAAAATTTGAATGCCTTGAATGTTGATTTTAATTTAGAAATACTTTTGTTTGGTAATAGTCAACTTTCGGTAGAAAACAACATAAGTATCTTTAGACATGTGCATCATAACATCAAATCGAGCAATAAGCTTTGATAGTTATAATTACATTTCTATCTTTATTTATGTGTAAGTTGTTATATGTGTTTATGAAATTGTATTTCATTATTTTGCCTGATTTATTTGTTACATTGATTACTCTACCAGGATGCATGTCATGAAATTTGTATAATTTATTCAAATGCGGATCGATTTCTCAGTTTACACGTTTACTTTTCTAGGTAACACCCCTCCCCTCCATCATCCCCACCCCCTCCCACCCCACCTTTCCTTCTCAACCCTATCTTTTTTCCTTTCTCCAAAAGCATATACACTGATTTTACCTTATGTATTGAGGAGAGGACTCTATTAAGTTGTAATAACTTGTTGTCCGATCTATTTGTGTATTTGTACAATAAAATATGTTTAAACTAAACGTCACTATAATTCTACTGTCACAATGCTCCCATGCGGAATGCAGCAATTTTCTCTTGGCGATTTTTAGCGTTCCATCTCGTTTAACAATAAAACAGCATGATATATATATATATATATATATATATATATATCAATTATTACATCATATACAATGGACTTTCATTTAGATAAATATATCGTTTGAAAGGAAATGAAATTGATATTGACCTCGACTTCGTCTTAGTTTAATATTCTTCAGGCTGATAAAATTCTATAGTTGATAGTAATCAACTGTTATAGAGAATTTCAAAAAAGTGTCATTACATGCGCTTTGATACGAGCTACATTGTATAACTAAAGTCAGTTTCATAAAAAGCATACGTAATTGGAACGAGTTATTGGATTCTTTTCATCAAAGCAAGTTGAGTTATAAATAGGGGGAGGGTGTACCATGAAGTATGGGTAATTGCAAACGTAAAAAGCATTCGCAACACTGGGGACATTTCTTAACAGTACTTAAGAAAAAATAGCATCCAAAGTTGATATACTGAATCTGTCAAATACGTTTGCAATAATTATACGAAATGCACGGTACCGTTTTTAATTTTAGTTGAAACATAATTTATTGACAACATATTGACAAAGGGATTAGTCGGTAAGTTTTTCCAACTTATCAATTGACTTCTCCCGTAATACAGACAAATATAATAATACACAATTGTCACACCGTTTTACGGGTTGCGTGTCGGAAATTTCCGGAATTTCAAAACGTAAAGTTTGTCTTATTTGAAACAAAATGCTGAACACAATGTCGGTACATTTTCAATTCCAAAAAGGTTGACCGATTTTTAAAGGCATGATGAATCATTTTGAAATAACAATCACAATTAAATTTCTCGTCGATTTTCGATGTGTTTTCTCATTTCCTGTAACTAGAAGATTTGTTCTATTCTCGATAATCACGTAAAGACCAGATCTGGTACCAAATTAAAAAAAACAAATACGAAATCGAGGCCAATGGGAAATTAAATTTTATTCCATATATAATTATTCTTAAGACATGGTATTGTATCTATTTTGAAAAGACTGAACAATCTAATCAAAACAAAAATATATCTAGAGGCAAGAGTCATAATATTAAAAACGTAAATAAAATTGAGTTTCTGGTCTTTATCAAATGCTTAAAATTTGTATTTGCCTGTATTAAAGAAGATAAGTCTAAATAGAAAAAAAAAAATCAAAATCAAGACCTTTCAGATTTGTTATAATGAATAACAACGTTCCCTTTCTATGATGAAATAAGCGATATCTATTTTTAGATACACAACTGATATTTAAAAAAATAGTGTAGCACCTGATAATTCACGTATGGGCATTTTCGTTGAGAGGAAAATATTTTCATATGCTTTGCATTGCCAGTTATATAACACTACCTAAGCCAGTTCCACGTTATGCGACCATAACACAGGCGTAGTGATATCTCCACGGGTACGACTAACTACCGGATCGCTATTCCCCTCCGCACTAGCGAGCAGATACGTTTCACTCTGCTGTCCTGTCGCGCATATGTTGCAAGAAGCAACTAATCTGGGAACCCCCTGCAGAAATGTGAATTCAATTGTGTGCCCTTTACTTCGGGATACAACAGCGAGCAAAATATAAATACACTAGTACCGCACCCATTGCAAGATTTGAGATCTTTTGTTTTCATTGTTTGTTGTGAGTACATACTTTATTTATTTAACAAAAATTGTAAAACAAGTTATTTTAACTTATATTAGTCACTCTTGTTGGCCCGGATGCTAGCGCGCAGGGGGAATTATTGTGGGGAGGAAACCGGAGTACCCGGAGAAAACCCAAGTGGTCGGGCAGGTGACCTCATGCCTTTTCACGTCCGATCGGGAAATCGAACCCCGGTCGTCTTGGTGAAAGGCAAGTGTCCTATCAACTACACCACCCGACCACCGTCCCTTGGCCGGAACATGGCATTCCTTGGAAATAAAAGATTTACCGTTGTGAGTATATTGTGACGGGGTGAACTACAGTACAGTGTGCTTCCTCACTGAAATACCCATCCTCGATATCCAGGGGTTACGCTCACTTTGTCATAGCATAGTTGAAGGCAGGAAGATAGCTGTTTGATTGGTCTCATGTAAAAGAAAATGACCAATAGCTAGGCTAATACCTGTCCTTGGAAGAATACAAAGGATAGACGCCAGACTTCAAATTCTGTCAATTTTTACCGTTACGTGACCGTGAGATTCTTTTGATGTACATCAAAGGATCAATCTAGTCTTCGCGTCTCATCTTCAAGGTGCTGCACACTGAGCCTTCGATTTTGCAATGACATATTTCAGGGGTGCAGAGAGCGAAAGTGAGCGTAACCCCTGGAGTGTCAAGTGGCCTTTCAGTGAGAAAGCACTCTAACGACGGCATCAGATCCAAGCTATCGCAATGAGGCACCCCACCATACCGTCTTCACCACACATACCCACATGCACGCTTACATCACACACATGAAGACACGTCCTGCACATTGCCTTAGCGGTCAATAGGACGTTAAATCCTATAAAACCGAACCAACCGGGACACCGTTGTAAGACACAAACATTCAAATGACGTACGACTGTTCAAGAAATGTCGTTTGAACTGATAGCGTTGAAACTACAATGTTCTTATTCCGTCCTTGCGTATTGCAGCGTTTTCTTCTCTTGTGAGCAGGTATTGATTGTTACGTCATTGTTTTGTGAGAGTAACGTCATCAATTTTTGAGAAAACGGCGAAATTTTCTCACACAAACCAATGACGTTACTGGGGACTACGTCTGCGATGATCATTTCTATTATTGAACAAGGACCTTTAGGAAAATATAATGTGATGTTCCAAAAACACTTTTCAATTCATATACGTAATAAAATTTGCCAACTGTGATTGTATATCATGTTAAATGCCCTGAATTGGGTACTGGAATGTGTTTTACTTTCATGTATAAATATTATTGTACAGTGTATATAGTATGCCGCCCATTGCATTATTGATGCCATCATGTAATTGTTTATTGGAAAAGGACGTTTTTAAGTTGTAATAAAATGTGTCCAATTCCTTTCGAATTATTCAAATAACATAGGTTTAAACTAAATAAAATTATATTTTGTTTACAATTATTAAACAAATAAAGACGACAAAATTTGTTTCTGCATTCGAATGATTCACTGAAGAGCAAATCATAATTACCAAATTGTTTACAAATATACGATGGTCTGCACATGCATATTTTGACACAGTAAATGCATGTAAAAAGGATAGCAAAGCTTGTTTTCTGCATATGCGTGTTAACGCATTAACATCTGAATTTTCATAATGAACTATTCCAAATTTTGAATTGGAAGAGTTCAAATGTGTCTTCAGGGGTGAATGGGTTAAGCACGGTTTGTTGAGATGTCACATCCATCAAACACATTTTACAAATAAATCCATGTCTGAGGCGAAGCCCTGTTTATTTTACTTGCAGCCATAGAACTGAGATCGATAAAACTCGATTATCATATATACGCGTTTGACTGTTTGTCTGCAAGTTCAAATATGTGATCCCGAGGGTCGTTTTACGTCCAGCTTCTTCAAATTCGTCAGCACATAAACATAATGTTCAAACCATGCACTTTCATAGAACATCGAAGACATTCTGGAGAAATTATTGTTGCAGATTAAGTAAACCCAGGAGGAAATATTCTAAATTATAAAATAAGTGTGAAAGCTTGCACAAGATATAGATAAACGTAAGAGAAACACAGGAGAAAGCCCTTCGGATGCTGCAGGGGGAATCGAAATAGTTGCCTCTTGCAATCATACAGCGAGATACAACAGGCACGTTTTTACATTCGTACATTTTAAAGTCGTCATCACAACAAATGACGTCATGGCGACGGCTGTTCTTCTGAATGAACTATTTCAAAAACGCAATTAAGTGCTATTTTCAAAAAGTGATGTATTTCATGATTGACATGTAGGCTCAGTTAAAGATTTCCCATTGTCAATCTGATGCCGTTCAGTTTGCACATATGTAAAATAAATCCATTGATTGATCTACTGTCCGCATCGCAAAACACTTTGGATCTACGTTTTTTTCCCCCCGACTCATCTACTCCTTGGTTTTGCGGTATTTTCCATTGACACTCGTGTTTATATTTATTTGGCTGTGACGAGAACGTAAAACCACAAACAAACAAACATGACATTTTTTATTTGATTTTGGAAGACAATTTCTCATGTGAAACTTCAGTGTTTGGCCTCATCCAATCACATCACAGAAAGACAGGAGGTATTGTCCACTACGAATTATAACTATTTCAAAAACATGTATCAGTCTAACATACCTTGGCATTATGACAGTACGGGTGTTGGCAAGTTTTGCAAAATGAAAGTGGTTGGTAGAAAAAGTGCAAAAATGATCATCGCGGAAATTTGATATTTTACATTAGATAATTATTTCCCGGTGTCCGGTAGCAAAGGCGACAAACTGTAACATCAGTTATCTGATAGATCTATACAAGAGTTATCTCCCTTGATATGAATTATTGAACACTCACGTTATATTTAGCTTATCGCTGTGTGATCAACTTGACAAAAACATTTCAGTGTATACTTGATATAGTTTATATAGCATAGAACGCCGTAGTCACTTTGTTTTATATTAGCTTAATTCTGTAAAAAGTTTTCCCTTTTTGTGTGTGCCTATATATACATCTAAGGGCTTTATATTGTTTATTGAATTATTGTTTATTATATAATACAGGCTATTTCCGTTCAATATTGCCGTTCAATAAAAACGATATAGCACATGTACAATAAACATGCAAATGAGTCTTGTTACTGTGGGAAACAGGTCATATTCCTACGCACCACAACTTCTACGTTTGTTAACAAAATGGCTGACCGAGTTACTGTTTGCATTGATAGCAGAGGCAGGGGCACTGTGATAGAATAAAATTAACAAAAGAATTTAATAAATTCAATATCATATAATCACGAATGTTAGCTTCACACAAATTCAACACCTACATGCTCAAATTCCACTACACACAATCAATGGCGAACACGTGTAACCGGTCAACTTCATCAGTGTTCCAGTTTCGTGGCGGATTCCACAGTATCTTTTCTGGCTCAGTGACAGGCGGAAACATCGAGGTTCACATTCACCAACAACCCTCTCCAAAGAAATGCGCTTGTGTTATAGAGAGTGACAATCACTCCAGTCCATGTACACTTTAAAAAAGTGCAGACTTCGGTGTGTATTGTGATGACCTTTACCTTGACAGTGCACGCGCCGTTGTACCAAATACGTGACGTATATTTTTTTTTTTATTAATGTTGTTATGATAATTATTAAAACATTGGTTGATGAAGAAAACCTGAATGGGTGTTTGTTCATTGAAATAATTATCGGGAAGAAGTTTCTGAAACTATTTTTTGTGGCGCAGCGAGCTCCGAACCAAATGTATGTAATGCGTCCTTTCGTCAGCCATCGGTACAATTTATATATAGAGGAGACGTGTCAAGAAAAAAAAGTGTTTCTCGAATTATATAATAAATAGAATCTAACACTCGTGTTCATGTAATATTGAATTGATTAAAACTGGTTTATTAAATTCATATGAAATTAATAAACTCGTTCAATAAATTCAATATTACATGAACACTCGTGTCAGATCCTTTATATATAGCATTCAACAGCATTGTTTGGGATTGAAAATCAAACTCGTAAAAAAGGTTAAGTTCATATTTTCAAAGAAAGGAATCAGTTGCATCAGACTTTGTATTGTTAATAACATATTCAGATGAAATTTCAATCCGATGTGCTTTTTAATCGTATAGTAATTGAAAAAAAAATGAATTGAAACAAATATATTCCCGAGTTAAAACCTGATTCTGTGCATTTTTTGACGCAATTCCGGTACAAATGTCACGAACGGAAAGTGGTTTTTAATATGAAATATATTGTTAAGCTGAGAGAGCTTTGAAGATGCTGTTCATAGTGATACATATTGAACTAGTTTCTAAATTACTCGTTAGCTTAATGTGCAATTGGCGTTAAAACAATTGACTTGCCGTTAAGTTGAGTAAGCTTTTCAGATATTAGCTTTTACGCTGTAACATATAATATTGAACCAGTTTTCCAATGCATTGTGAGTTAAATAAGAAACTAATCTGAAATTGCTTTGCTTGGAACAACTTACACCTTGCTAAGCTGATAAACATTAAAGATACAACTTTTATCTTGTAAGATCTTACTGCAATACATACGAAGTATTGTTAACTTCATAACTTATAAGTTTCCGCAAGTTAATCTAAAAAACGGGGAGAAAGGAAATGAAGCTCACAAAACTTTAGGTGTCTAGTAAAAGGGTCCCTGAGTACAGACACACGAATAAACCGTAAATATGTATGAATATTTTAGAAATTATCTGAAATGAAATCATTTGAATCAGTATTTTAAGTTCGAGAAATGATGAAAGTCTTGTCCCAACGGTGAGGTTTTACAACCTTTGAATGAAATATTGAACACCAGCGACGTGTTCCGGCGCCATGTCGCCTTCTGGAGCGTAACGTTTTCTGTGTGACGAAGAGCGCGGCGATGAAGTATGGGAAAAAAACTCAAATACCAGTTCATCAATTAATTAGTGGTTAATTAATCACGCGAGATAAAGAGTAAAGGGCAATATCATGAATTGTTATGTCAGCAAAATACAAGGATCCTTCCTAAGGTCAGACAAAAAAATATGTTTCCTGTGACATGTTGGGAAAATTTAGTAGGTCGGTAACGAGTTTAATATTTTTCAAAGAATTAATTGTATGTGGCCTATTTAGGTAATTAATCTTGACTTTAACAGTGCTTCTTTGAAATTTGCCTTAAAAAGTTCAGGGAAGGCACAACAAAATAGGGTAGGTAGGGTTACCGGAAACACCAAATAGTTTTTGTTTGGCCTAAGATTGAAGCGAGTTGGTATGTGTCGAGTATCTATTGTAAGATAAAAAATATATAAAAAAAACTAATTGTCTGATTTTGGTGTTCTAAGTTTTACGACAGTTGTCAGCTAATTACTTGAGAAATAAATGAACCGTGACCGTGGGCGATTTACGATTGTATCGAGGACGCGTGTGGTCACGCTCTGACAATTTACGTCAGTCAACCTCAGTATCAATCACAAGTGACACGGTTTCAATTGGTTTTATGGTCGAATTACATCGATTTGCTGACGAACCCCTTTCCTATACTGAAGTTGGTTAGATCGATATTTGATCGATCGCAGGGTCCAGGATTCGATTTTCCGTCTGGCCCCGTTGCACCCCCATCCCTAAGTACACTATACAGAAGCAGTTTCAAGAGAGTATGGGTTTTTCTTCTTTTCATGAATTATTTATCAATGCTTTAGTCATGCCGGGAGGAAGTTTCCAATGATTGGTTTTCGAATGAAGGCTATGTTTGTTTTTGAATAACACAAACAGGAATTTAAAACCTCTTTTTTCAAGATTTTGAAGACGCCTGATTCCTTTGTCAAGCAAAGAGTGTAAAAGACCGGTGTCTCGACTTCAAACCGCTGAAAACAACTCTTTAATTAACAGTGTCCCCGAATCCGTAAAGTCTGCTGTCAGGAAATATCGAGATATTTCGTCCAGTTGAACTCGTATACTGAAGGCAGTTAGGGAGGCGATTAACATATTTACCCATCCCGCCCCTTAGTGGACAATTTTAGCCTTTGTTTTTCATATCAAACTGATGAATCTTATTCCGAATATAGTTATCGAAAAACTGCCTGTTCCCACGATCGTGAATGGATGCCTAAAGGTAAATAACCGTCCTGTTGGCCATTAAACCGAGGAAAATAGCAAAATGCAATGCACAAAAACACCAGCCTTTAAGAATGAATAAAGAACTGGATAACGTTTAAACATTTACTGTACTAACCACACGATGAGACTTTAAATCTTATCCAACCGATCACATAATACTGTGAAGTGATTGTGTTTTATCAAGATAATATTTTCGCTACAGTAGAGTTATACATGTTCTCGTGAAAATTAAAACCCTCCAAATCCTGTTGCCCATCTGATAACATCGTTCAAATACAAGGTTTCCGTTATCTCTGTATTTTTTATTCTTATACACGTTTGTATATATATATTTTTTAAACCGTTTAGTAGAATTTTTACAATATCCAAGATTTGTATTATCTTCAGACATACGAAGAGACTCCAACCTCGATAATCCAGGGGATACGCTTATTTGCGCTCTCTGCACCCCTGGAATGTGACAAGCAACCCTGTTGATAAGACAAAGTTATATTACCTGAGGTACATCATACATCCTGGTCAGGTAACGGTAAACAAATTGACAGGCTTTGAAGTCGGGTTTCGCTCCTATGTAATCTTCAAGGGACAGGTATCAGTCTGGCGATTGGTCAGTTTTTTTTTTACCAGAGACTAATCAAACATCTATTGTTGGGCAATCAATTTAGCTATGACATATTCCAGGGGTGCAGAGAGCACAAGTGCTCGAGCATCAGTACGGGGGTGTCGAGGATGACAACGATAGCAAATCAATTATTTATAAATTCATAAGTTTTTACTTGTTTTTCTTGGAATTAACTGATAAAATTTTAACCATGAAAAGTTAATTGGTCCATTTTTGACAACATAGGTTTTTTAACATTGTTTTAACGGGTGAAAGACGTCAGAAGTAACCAAAGTAAGGGGTTTTTAATGGAATAAAAAAAAAAAAAAATACATGTAGATCCAAATGGAAAAACCTGACAACGTGAACGTGTAAGACGAATATCTATCGATCCGATGCATGCTAAAGTATAATGGAGACAGAATCCGCCTTATTTAGGTCAAGCTGGCCGACAGTGATATATATATTCACTGCCATGAAGAACGAATAAAGAAACATATGAAACAGCTTTCCATTTATGTCCATAATAGACTATTTGCATCTCCGACAGATCTATTGTCTCGGAAAGTCTAGATTTACAGGAATGACATCATTTCGGATCTGCAGTCTACATCATGAGCTCCGATAAGATCCGGATATTCTTCTATGACTAACAGGTTCAGTTATTTTTCATTAGTTGGGAAGAGGGTTAAAGTCACATACGGGGAGTACCACAGATAAAATACATGCAACTCGAAACGTAAGACCTATAAATGTCGTGTGTGGCAGTTTGGTATAATATGGCGCCGCCTTCCTTGCCATTCACTTAAAACGGCATAGATAATAGATAAATAAAAAATAAACATTGTATATGACTTTATAAGATCACTAAATATACAACTACTAACAGAAGCTTAATTCAAACGTCATTCTATTGTATGTTAATATTGTTGCTTAATATCTCTGCTTATTTTGCACGTAACATGTTGAGATTTCGTTTTAAACTTCCTTTTTTTTCTGGTTTAAAAAAAAACCAAAAAAACATTGTAACAACTTATCTAATTTTTGTCTTAAAAACAGCTAAATATTTCGGTTAAATTATCACAAAGTCAGAAATCACAGAGGTGGTGATGATGGTCACTGTTGTTAAGCTTGAAACCAAATTGTTGACATGAGTAATGCAATTTAACGGAGCGCCATTTTGACCTCAGTCATTCTGCGCCATATATCTCGTCGACAAGGCTTCAGGCACGAGACATACATCCTGGGCACGGAAGCTCATGCAGCCAGCCCAGCCATGCGCCATAGCGTATATTTCTCGTGTTACATTGTTCGTCATGAACATTTCTTTGGAAGGCGCATTGTCCAAGAACAGTGGAGCCTTATTGAGGCTTGTTGTATTTTCGGAAAAAGTTTATCACATGATCAATAGTGACGCCATTTTGAAAGATATATCTACATCAGAATCATAACACACGGCCCCTTAGGCAGGTTACCCCACCATCAAAAAGGCATCAACATCCCATCAAGTCCAGTCGAGTCGAATTGGTCAAATAATTTTATTGGCAAGGACGTCGCATCTACAGATCCATCTTTAATACCAGACGAATTCTTTCGATTAGATCTAATGGTAGGCGCGCCAAATCGTGTCCAGTCATTCATAAAGTCTCGTACTTTCCCGTGCTAAACGTGAATTACATCTAGACGAACATATTGATTTTGTCATATTAGTCCGCGCTCCAAAAAAAACTTGCTCAATAGCTATAACCCTTAGGGATACTTGCTTATCTTATTACATAGCATGATACAGTGGCATTGAGACGTGATTGTAGTCCTTCAAACGCAAGGAAAACAACGTAAATAATGGTCGTGATTTCCATGTCACGTGACAGCTGCGCATTTTGTGATCTTTTTCGTAAGGCAAAGCTTTTATGTGAATTCATCATAACACACTCAAAGCTTAGCCAAATGAATATTTTATGTGTGAGATTTGTTTTTAAGCTAATGCCGGCGTGACAAATTCATATATAATGAAGGACGCTGTTCTTTTGAAACGTTTAGTAGTTTTATTGCAGATAATTTCATTGTGAAAGCTCGTTTGATATTCGTCCGATATTATAAATTTATCATTTTTATAGCGATGCTGCAAATTCCTAGATCCATAAAACGACCAGCCAATTGTTTTATGAACACGTGCCATGATTAATCATATGACCTAGTTATATTTTAGGGAACAAATCTTAAGGGTTCCTGTCCACTGGAGAAAAAGCAGACGAAAATCCTGCTGTAGTTTTTTGTGTATAATATTACCTCCTTTTCAATATCTTTTTGTAATATAATAATTGTAATTGAACTAGGCAAGGGAACTACCACTTAATAAGCAATACACTTCATAGATGTGGCAGCACTACTGGTAAAACTGCCACATGTGTCACATCCAAACTTATTGGAGAATGTTGAATTGGTGAACTATTGTTTGTTGATCTCACACCATCCTCGACACTCCAGGGGTTACGCTCACTTTCGCTTGCTATACCCCTGGAATATGTCATAGCAAAATTGAAGACTCTGTGTGCGCCACCTTGTCGATGAGACAAGAAAATGAGTTCGATCCTTTGATGTACATCAAAAGAATTTCATGGCCACGTAACGGTACAAATTGACAGTCTTTGAAATTGGGCTTCGCTCCTTTGTACTCTTCAAAGTACAGGTATCAGTCTAGCAATTGGTCAGTTTATTTTATCTGAGACAAATCAAACAACTATCTTCGTGCCTTTGCTTTTGCTATGAAATATCCCAGGGGTGTAGAGAGCGAACGTGAGAGGAACCCCTGGATATCGAGGATGATCTCAGAGACACTTGAGACAATCATTTGATATTCGGGATCAATGCATAAGATGCCAGTAAGTTAGGCAGTGGCACTGTTAAATATTTGCTATTTGCAGTACTTTAGTAGTACTATTCCGTCTTTTCGTATTGTAGAGTTATCTGCTCTTGTGAGCAGGTATTGATTGTTACGTCATTAGTTTGTGTGAGAAGATTATGTCGTTTTTTTCAAAAACTACTCTAACAAATAAATGACGTAATAATCAATACCTGCTCACAAGAGAAGATAACTCTGCAATACGAAAAGACGGAATAGAAGGGCTTTGTCACACCAAATGTAAATATCCAGGTAGATCAGCCGGTTAGAGCAACCTCTTCTGATCGGAGGTTGAGTGTTCGAATCCGGTCTGAATCCTGTGCTCTTCATTATTATTACTAGTTCATGAAAATTCTTCGAGTGTCTGCTGTTCTTTATAGAAATGTTTTATAAAAGCTATTGTCATGCCGGTAAAAATAGTTTGTAACTCATAGTTGCCGTTTTTATCTTTGAAATAGGGGCCCCTCAGACAGAGGCGCATCCGAAGCCTAATGTAGCGGTTGAGAGTGAAAAGGTTGGTGATACTAGTAGTGGTTCTATTTCTTGGGGAAGGGAAAGGGGATCTATATTTCTTAAGGGGTGAAAGAACAGTTCAAGGGTGGAAGCTTCCAGAAAGTCCCTCTAAATAAGAAAAAGTGTCATAAATAGTCACAGCAATTCATAGTCAAAGTGGCACGTTAACTTGAGAGATCAGTTTCTGTATTTGTCAGAGATTGTTTCTTTTATAACATAATACAAACACGATGCAAAATACAGAAGAAATAAATGAAAACTGTTAAAGGGAGGTAACCATGTAAAAGCAAGTCATTGCGTTAGTATCGCAGAGATTCCGATACCGACAGCGATTAATTGTACTCGTTTTTTCCCGTTTGAATTTTAATAACGAACATGTTCTACTTCGAAATGTGAAAGCTACGAATCGGCAATTCAGAGAACATTCACTCGTCAGTCAGTTTTTATCCTCCTTAAAACATTCCTCTTCACAACTTGGTGAATACACGTTGAAAATTGGTAATATTTTAAATCTTTGGAAAAACAAATCTGACAATTCTTCTAGTGTCACAAATGCAGTTTTAATAAAAGGATTGTCACCAATATTGAATAATGACTTTCAATATAACATTATTATAAAAACCTCTGACTTAAATTCCCTTCACGATTTTCAACCAATATATTTGAGAAAGATTACATTTGAAATCAGATCCTTAGACCACGTTGCTTGACTTACATGTAGCATTGATGCTCATTTCAAGTATACCACATAATAAAAGCAATCAATATCTAGCTATCCTTTTACATAAGCACGCTCTGAAAATATAAGCGGATGTCGGTAAATCACGCGCAGATTATACGAAACTAGGCCTACAAATCATCCTTACCGTACTACGTACGATATCTCGTGAGACATATGCATGAGGCATTGTTACCATGTCATAAGCTATTTGCATCAATTATCTACTAGATACTCTAATATCCTGGTCCGTCTTTTACCGAGGATCCGGACGGAATATGACCGCCCGGGACTGCTTCGGCTATTAGTTATAATCCCGAGTGATTATTTGTGTCGAGGGCAATTTAAGGGCATGTGGTTGTAATGAATAATGAATTCTTACAGGATATAGGAATCGTGATTTTCACGTAATTGAACTAGAAGATGAATTATGGACAAGGTTTTTAAATGTAGAGGAACTTGCGCATGGGCACTGACTTATGTTAATGGTTACCTCATTTCCGTTTGGACTTTTAGTGTTTGTCTCGACAAACAAAGATGTTTAAAACAACGATTTGTTTTAATCATATTTTTATTTGCCTTTTTTTTTTTTACATAAAGGGTTTGGGCACAAGTTATCCAGCTTATATAAGGCCTTTTCCCAATAATGTAGATAGACATTTGGATTTTGTTTTATTTTTATTATTTTGGTCTAGGCAATATTTTTTTATCATTTCAGTTTGGAATCTTGGTTTTCGAAACCGAGATTTTTTTTTTTATTATTGCTTAATGTTTGCAAATATTCATGTATCTTGTTTGTCTTGGTATTTCTATTTCGAAACTTAATTAAACTGTTGACACTTTGGTTAAATAACTCCTGTTTATAAAAAAAGGTCCGAACACTTCGGGGACTGAAACATGTTTAATTAAGGTAGTTCGGTTTCTGACACCTTGTCAGACAGGGCAGCTCGTTTTCAAGAATAAAATAATCGCTAGTCTTCAAACTTTAATTTGAAATTTCTCTGTCAACAGCATTGATTCCTTGAACTCTGAAGAAGACAAAACTGTAATGAAAGTAGTAAGCATTCAATTCAAAATGGCAGAA
The DNA here is from genome assembly GCF_002113885.1 of Mizuhopecten yessoensis. Classification (NCBI taxonomy): domain Eukaryota; kingdom Metazoa; phylum Mollusca; class Bivalvia; order Pectinida; family Pectinidae; genus Mizuhopecten; species Mizuhopecten yessoensis. The sequence goes on from NW_018406654.1 coordinate 681,736, forward strand.
AAAAACGTCTCTTAAATTATCTTACAAACGATACAGCCAAATCACCCTTCTAGTGGAAGACAACGAAGTCAATAGCAAGTGTATGAATACAGAACATGTAAGAAAAGAGTCCCCGGGGGACTATTTTCTGTACGCGTAATATATATATGCTTTAGTCATCTAATGGGAAAATGGATTGCGGGGCAAACGAGAGCGGGCGTTTTAAGAAAGATACACTATAGTGCAAACAGGAGCGAAATTCAACCAGCTTGAAAATTATGTCTCATTAAATAATATTTGAATAATGAATTTCAACCTGAAGTATTGTACATTTGTGATAAGGCAATTGAGAAACATTGAGACAAACAGTGGTACCTAAATGAAAATATTTGTAAGATTAAGAACGGAAAATAAAGAACTTAAAATGTATCATTAAGCTGACCATGCTTTTACTTCACTAACCTGGCTAAGGAGTGACACATCTGACCCAGAAGTCAGGATCAATATACGTAACGACACGTGCTCAGCCTCCCTTCGTGTACGATCCAAATGTTTTGATTTCCGCTGGGCTAATGAGAAACCTTAAGTCTCGATACTTCTATTGTCTAGTACGGTATAATATTTTACGAAACTACGCAATGATTGCATTTCATCAGTATAGTATTTTTATTTGTATATATAGTATGTTACTAGTCGGAAATACGAAACTAAAATGCTAGTTTAAGATTAGTACAGTCAGTTGCAGTATTCATATACGAAACTGGGTCGACATTGACTTTCGATATACATGTATTAAATAATGCAGAATTTATTTCGAAAACACAGTTAAATTAATACGGAAATAGGTAAAGAATAATTACGTTGTATCGAGCATAATTCTTTTATATATAAATACGAAACTAAAACGTCTGGTCCAGAGAATTACACAATATGCTACAGTAAAAACTTAACAATTTCCGATAAAAAAAATGCAATGTGCTAAAAAATTCGAAACAAATTTTTTAACATTTATGTTTTTGATCGACAAAGATGCATAATAATGAAAAGCGAAATGTGCTGTGTTTTCAAAAATATTACCATTCCGGTTTTTTATTCTAATATATGACTTGAATATCTTCCCAATATGAAACGCTACATTTTATAAACCACCCCACTAAAAAGTTCTCCTGTACTTTTGCCATTGAAACGCCGGCGATTTAAAAAAATAAATAAATTAAAATGCGATTTATATCCTCTCCATAACGAAATGTATTTGACACAAATGACGTCATCACATGGATAGGATGGTATGACACTTAAATATATTCTAGAACGAGGCATCAACGTACCGAACGACAATGTACGAGGTCAATGGAAAGATTGATATTTCCAACATTACATTTCAATGAATATATCTATTTTGTTTTCCTAATTACAATAATTGCCATGCGCAATTAAAGAGAGAAGAAAGGTCGAACTGTGCCAAGAGACTCACCACACCAATCACATCGAACGATCACGCAGTAGGCTATTTACGGTCAAATTGTAACTTCCAATTCAAATATCGAATGCTCATTATAACCTCAGCAATAATACAGGAGCCCGCTCATTGTTCTTTTTTTTATTTTCCCGACAGGATTAAAAAACCGCGAACAACCAAACTATCTGTAATGGTTTTGCATGTGCAAAAATGATATTCTCAAAAATATCAATTCATTATAAATTAAATTGCTATTAAAGACTAAAATATAAGAAAAACCGAGCAGTTTTTAAAAGCTTAGTTAGTTTTACGGTAATTTAACACAAGCATTTCATCCAGGTCATTTGTTCAAAAATATTGAATTTCAATGCGAAATGTGTTTCCGATATGATTGAGAAATAAGTACACATTATTAAAAAAAAGTATGTTGTATATTTTCAAGCGTTTCGCAAAAACCGTGTTTTGAAAATATTCACTAAGGAGAGATTAAGCTGATCAGGTTCAAAACTCTTTGGTTATTGGGACAGTATCACATAACCATAGACAAGACTATTACTTCACTAACTTAGATTAAGTAGTTAAGATATTTTTGACAAAACTATAATTTTCGTTAAATTCTTTAAAGGCTTCGTTCGCGAGCCTTTGTTTGTCAAATTTAGCTTCGACGGTGTCAAATTATACTTAGCCTTAAGCTTGTACACGTCACTTTCGTTATCAAATTTCTAGAAAAATGATGTGATGTCAAGATTAGGTTGACCCAGGAGTGTTCACCATATCAACTTGGAAAACAGAATTAACCTGTCAGAGATTGAAACCACTTACATTATTCATAGCGGAAAAGGAAATATAGTGTCTAATTCTAGACTTAAGGCCGTACCTATTGATTCCGCACGGCAAAGTAAAGACGAATTTCTGACACGGAACATCTTAAAGTAATCACCTTCACTTTTTAGTCTGGCATGTAATGGTTATTGATGTAAATCGTCTGGAATCCAGGTCAGTTTGGTAATTTTAAGAAAGTGTGTTCAATTACAATTCAGATGCAGTTTGTTACTTGCTAGCCCCATCAAGTATGCCTCTTGTCTGACCATAGTTAATCACGTGACTGTAATAAATGTACGCCTTACACATCATATCCAAATTTACGACACCAGATGGTGAATGTAAAATGCTTCCTTTTTAAAAGGACAACAAAAACCAAACGAAGGTTTCTGGGAAATAACGTCCGTTTCACCGAAATTGCGGCGTAAGAAGCAGCTATCGGGATATGATAAAAAATAAACTGAGAAATAAGTTAGGTCTGTTTCTCCAGAAAACGTCGCCTGAGGGCACTATTACTTTAAACTGATTATAACGTTATCTACAAAACATAGCAAGACTTGCCAACAAAACCATGTTTCGAACTCAACACCGATAAAACAAGGGTCAAATATGAACATTTGCAGATTCTTGAAACAGTACAAGGATAATAAGACCAGGTGTGACGGAAGGGTAAGCGTCTTCAGCTCCATCGACGCCATTCGCCGTGTAAATCTATGTCAAATTCTTGTAACGTCACGTTCTCATAGCGATAACTCTTGTAGTGACAAAACCAAACAGCGATATACTCTAATGATCATGATTAAAAACATCGTCCTTCATATTCATATTCAAATAGAATACAACGGCTTCAACCATTGAGCGCCATGTGGTAATACATTGTGCATGAAATAGAATATTTCAGTTTCATCTGTTTTGCGTCGCAAGGTATGGATTTTGCTTGAGATTCGGTGACAAAATGTCTGCAAAATGAGTTTTTTTCTGTTTATCGCCTGAGTGTCATACAGTGGAGAAGTATAGTTTCTGCTTGAGATATATTGTAGATTTGTTTGCCTCGCCCAGTGGCTTCGTAAGACCCAATTATTGTGATTCTATTATGCACAGTCTATAAAGTCGTATAGATTTGTTTCATTCAAGAAGCGTAGGATGTACAAGAGACACGCGTCTTCTTGATCATGAAGCCCATGTCTCAGACAAAATGTACTTGATTGACTAAAAAATCTATTTTATAGGGCAGATCAGTCATTATAAACTGTATTTCTTGCCAAGACTGTTTATTTTCTCATCCGTAAATATGCAAGAAATTGAGGCGTAGAAAATATAAAGTTGTGAATCATTCGATTAAAACATAATTGATAAACGCCGTAACGCGGTACATGATGAATATTACATGCCAAAAGAATTAATCTTTCCAAACACTTTAGATTTTGTATCAAAGTTCAGGAAATACGGAAAAAAATGAATGAAATTTCTGTGCGAAGGGCTAACACAATTGCATAGATAGTTCAACGGCAACCACACGACTTTAATTTTAACCTTGGCGGGACATTTTTGCGGTAAACCCACAAACGCATTTTAACCACAAAAGCCACTTGGTCTGGGTCGTCATAATGCTTTCTACCGGTACACAGCATCAGCTAGAATTCAAACGTTTATGCTGTTGACTTAACCACGGTGCTGTAACATCTGATATTTTGCTCTCTATGATTCCGAGAAAAAAACTAACAGACCTATCTTTTATCTCTAAACATCATTTTATGAGCCGAGTAATTAGGAACCTTTTAAATATAAACTAAATAGTTTATTTTACAACAGTTTGAATCTTTTTTTCCAAATTTATATAAATCACTATTGCTGGCCCTGATAGAAGCACGTAGGGGGTCTTAATGAGGGAGGACACCGGAGCACTCTGAGGAAACCTACGTGGTCGGACAGATGACCAAATACTTTTCACACCGATCAGGAAGTCGAGGCCACGGCCATCTTGGTGAAAGACGTGTGCACTATCCACTAAGCCACACAATCACCCGGGACATCATTCAAACAAAATATATATGAACGGGTATATTTTCTGCTATGTCCATTTCCCTTCCTTATGGTGGTGGTGGTTTTAAAATGCCTCTGGTAAAACTGTTCCCAATACGACATGACCAGGACCAGTATTCATGAAATCATTATCATGCTTAATTATATGTATTCTGTGCTTCAACAAACTTTCTTAAAATTCTTGCTAAAATCATGTAACAAGGTCAAAAAGTAAAAGACTAGATATTGCAAATAATGACTGGGATGATAAACATTCTTCATATTTACTTAAATTTTTTTTGGTGAATTTCGATTAATTCATCAGCTTAACAAGAAATTGGGCTGGGGCGCGGAATCAGATTTTGAGCATGAAAACGGTTTCATGGATGTCAAAGTTGTGATATTCTGGGTAACGACACTTTAAACTTTCACCTGTGAGTGACCTCCCTTGTGAGTGATCTCACCAGCAATGGCTATCGTCGCTATATCAATATGGCCTCTGGTGTTCCGATGCCATACAACTCTAACTATACAAAAGAAACTCTCGTGATTGTAAACGTGTAAAGAAATGTGCAGACCCATTTCAGTATCTACATGTACCGAGTATAATATACTGCCAACGTGTGTCGACTAAAACATTCTCCATCATCATGATAAAAAGCCAAAACCAATAGTTTCGAACATACATCAAGATCATGTCAAGTCTTGTAAGGAACACAATCAGCGGTAGCTTGTTAAAGCGTGTAATAGAGTTAGACAATGTGAAGAATGTCGTAAAAGTTCGTTCGTGGAATGAGGGAGCGATGTTTCCCGGGAGAACAATGAAACATACCGATGGCTTAAGGTAATAACAATTACATAGATTATATCGCTGACAAACCCAACCTATACGTGAACTGTGAGTTTCCAAAATACCGCCTTCGTGCATAGACCAAGATGCTACAGAAGATGTATTTCTATTTCAGGTTTTTAAATTCAAACTTAAGGATACTCGTACCATTGCTATCAACGGTAATTTCACACTGGAAACTTTTATCCCTGTTACGTCCGTAGCTTTGAACTTAAATTTTGAAAAGAAAACCGTTCCTTGCCACGCTTTTATGAAAAATCAACACAAACAAACCTCATATTTTATCTGAAATAGTAGCATTTTGATTTTAAGTAATACATTATATACGAGTTGGATTCGTTGTAGCTGTAACATTTAATTTGGCTAAATAATGGAAACCATTTCCCATTACACAGTGGGGGCATATTTTTCTTAGTCATATGCTTGAAACTAACGATATCTCGTGTCGATGTCGGCGGGGATTCCTGGTTTAGGGTAGCCATGTTTTGAATTAAAACGAGACTGTATATCACAGTTAATGACGGCGCTTGTTATTAATTATCAAAATCCGTAGTCTGTGGAATTCTGGCAAAACTCCTGAGGTTCGATGCGATGTTACACGTGATCCCACCATAATTGCTTGAGCATAGGAATCATACTAGATAGAAGACAATGAATCTGATTGGCTGGGACAAAAATAAAACAAGACATCCTGCATTTCGAACTTTTGCGAAAAAAAGGTAATTGCATCCAAGAACGTAACTTTTAAAGACTTATACATCATTGTTCCGTCTTTGCGTATTGCAGAGTTATTCTCTTTTGTGAGCAGGTATTGATTGTTACGTCATTTGTTTGTGAGAGTAACGTCAAAAACTTCTGAGAAAACGACGCAACTTTCTAACACAAACCAATGACGTAACAATCAATACCTGCTCACAAGAGAAGATAACTCTGCAAAACGAAAAGACGGAATAAGGACTTCCACGTTTATTCACTGCAACTGAGGTCCAGTTGTAAAGTAAAATTACAAATTAAAAAAATAATGCCTGGTTCACTCTATACTAAGGTAAGGGTATATCACATATCGACAGTAATTCTGCGTTGCGTTTTGTTTACCTTTTTGAGTGTTCTAGCTTTCTCATGAATAAGACGAAACCACGAAATGGTTTTTGTCAGACTTAAAAATACTTCCCTTGCCGATGTATTCATCTCTTATTTTGATAGCAATATCAGTACCGTGCAGGATTGGAAGTAAATAAATAATGTGTTCGATCCTTGTGAAGTCCTTTCTTGATTTTGTTTGTTTGTTTTGTTTATTTACTTACATAATCCTCAAGTTCGGACACATATTATTATGTAAAATACAAGTTGTTAAATAAATGCATAACGTTAATATCTCAGCAGAACAAAAAATCCGGTTAAGTGATGACGGCAATAATATCTTTTAAATTGATGGTATCTTAACTTGAAAAATTGATAACTGAAAGGAAATTAAGCAGGTGTCTTGTCATAGCTGTTCCGTAAAAGAACCAGAAAATACGAAAATACGAAAACTCGCGAAAGCGAAAAGACAAAAAAAAAGCGACAAAACTGAATGACGAAATAACGTCAAAAGGATGAAGAAAAGACGCCATTTTATTTCTACGGCTTGGCGTTTTTTTTTTGGTTATTCGCTCTGTTGGATTTTCGTCTTTTCGTTATTTCGTTTTATCGCCTGGTGTCTTTTCGCGAGCGACAAGAGCGAAAAGACGAACTATCATATAAGCCTCTATGAGCAGCTGTTCACGTGAAAGGAACAATAAATAAAACAACCCGAAGTTCCCGTCAGCAATCCGAGGTCAAGGTCAAAGGTCGGAAGTATATAAGACCGGATGTAATCTGTACCAAATAATAAACGAAACTCGCCTATGTGTATATAAAATTGTTTTGGCAATGTATACAACCTTAATCCGTTTCATCAGCGTAAGATGTAAGAATATATGTGTGATAATAATTTTCATAAGCGACTATAAAATATTTAATAAGAGACAATTTATTTTTATAAATTAAACTAACTGCCGTATAGCATAATCATTGACACATCAACCTTGATTTTGTATCGTTTATATTACAAATGTATCGGGTAAAATAGAGATCACAGTGACTTGGGTATTCATATAATGTTACAGTTAGAGTAATAGTTGACAAAATGCCAAGAGGTGTCGGTAAATAAAGAAACGAACTACGTCCCATATAAGATATATACGTATTACTTTTCGTCTGCATTGCCATCAAATTCACTTTATTTCAAAATAAACATGGCTGAATGTAAGCCGACAATTACCCTCGTAGATTTTATAATGGAGTACAGGGTAACATTTTTTGTTTTTGTGCCAGTTTTGTAGAACACGTGGAGTAGTTCTAGTTCCTCATTGAAATACACTCGATTCAGCTTTGGAGAAAGAACAAACCTGCTGTTTCCCCACCGCATGATTGGCTGAGGCGACTAATAATGTGGATTAGTTAGTATGGCTAGAATTAAGAGTGAGGGTACTGGGCAAAATGTTGGCCAATCTTCAGGAGAAGGAACATTTAGATACCATTATACCACATGGTCAATACATGGTATTGGTCAAAATGTTGGGCAATCTTAAGGAAAACGAACGTATTATTTCTAGATTAATAAAATCCATATATCAGTCGAGGGCTAATATTCTGTAACATAATCCCAACCGAGGCGTAAGCCCAGTAAGAGTGTGGACACAACTGTCCGGAGTAAGAGATAAACCGATCACGCTAAGTTAAAGGTAATAGATTTTTTTTTCTCACACCTTTTAGTTCGAACAAACCTATTCAATTTTGCTGAATTCTACAACTATCTCGTCTGGGGCCTCAACTAAATACTGCCTCTACACTACTAAAGCTTCATTTGAATGCTTCCGCGTAAAAATATAGTCCGTCTTTACAAAGAAGACAACGCATTTTTCAGTGTAGATTATATTTTATCAACAACATCAGACATATAACTTCATAATTTACATCAAAACAATACATATAACGACAAACCAGAATCTGTATAATGCAGATTGCCAATTTCGAGCAGTTCACGCGCGGATGATTACGTCGCTGTGTAAAAATTCTATAAAATGTTACGTAAAGGTACCAGACAGATCGGACGAGATATAAAATTAAGCAAGGGGTATCACGTGGGATATCTCTGTCTGAGGTGCGAGAATAATGTATCCTGTAACTTTTGCGGCAATGTACCTTTGCAATTTTCATAGAAAGAGTACAAATTGACATGCATGCAAGTGCTGTACTAAACAAGAATTACATGATATAAAACCGCAGATTCGGGAAATCAACAGAGCATAAATGGGACATTTTTCGAGACCGCGAAAAATGTAGTTGCGTGGAACCAAATCTTTGTAGTATCAAGGAATTACTGACAATTCTGGATGCTGTATTTTGATAATACATTTAATTTCCTCCCTTCAATATGTCACTGTATCTTTAATAATATACTTAGATATCATTATATTCAGTAAAACCAACGTCAAACATATAAATACGTATACCTCATGGTCAACACAGAATGACAAAATAGAAACAGTGGAGATTGTATGCAGGACCCTCCCATTTGTTTTTTTCTTAATTTCCTTGCACAGGTCTACAAACAAACTGTTAAAAAAAAGACTTTGTTCAGGAGCCCGACAAAGGTTGTCTCCGACGCCAGAAGTCGAACTCACGTCTGCCAAGCACACCAAGGTTCAGCCGCTAGACGCTGTCATACACTCTATCTGGACTTATGGAAGGGTGATATCACGCGAACAGAAATTTGCGTGGAAATACGTCATGACGCCTAATCTGTGTCACGTGTCTTGCCTTTATTTTACGTTTACAGAACGCGATGAAACTATAATTATCGCACCGATCCCCTTGCGTTGCAAACTCTAAGGCACCTGTACTATTAGTATGCAGCTAAAAGGTGATCATTGGCGTTCCTTTGTTCCATTGTCTTTTCGTTCATTTGCCTTCGTGTATTAAGAGTCGACTGTGTAAATTACGTCAAATTAGCGCCACTTTGCCTCGCATATTGCAATTAACCTCGGGTATGCTTAAAGAAGGATTACATCACAACTCGCCACCTTGAGATTTTTTATTCACAAACAGAGGCAGGGCCCCGTATTCATGAAACGTTTTCATGCTGAAGCATGGGTTCTGTGCTAAAACCAGCGTCCATGTAACTCGCTTAAATCGTTTGACACCGTATAAACAGCTTTCTGCTTGATATCTCTTCAAAATTCTTCCAAATCACGGACAAAATGCGATTTTTCATTTATTTATCACTGAAACAAGAAATTGGGCTTGAGCACAGAATCTGAGTTTCAGGATGAGAACAGTTTCAATAATACGGGCCAAGGATGTTATGCTTACTATTGTAAGGTTTTATAAACTATGATAGAGGTAAGAGATGGAAGCGTAACAATTTAATGCCTATGACATTTCAAATGGAGCTGTGTCACCCTGAATGGCTTATATAACCGTTTATTGTAAAATATTCATACCATTAAAACGCGCAGAAACATGTAAACACCATAATTGCATGTTATTTCATGAATCTCATTGTTCCGGACAAAAAATAAGAGAAAACATCATGCACTTCAAACTTTTGCGAAAGCCAATTGGCTGAACAAGTTATTGCATCCAGAAACATTACTTTGAAGTAATTATAGATCATTATAAGGACTTCCATTTTATTCACTTCAGCTAAGATCCTGTTGTAAAGTGAAATAACATCTGGAGGATGTCACCTGGTTCACCTCTAAACTTGGAAACCCTGGGGGTCGGGCAAGTGACCCTATACATATGGCATTTCACGTGCGATCGAGGAGCTTATCCCCGGCCGTCTTAGTGAAAGGTGAATGCACTATCCACTGCGCCACCAGACCAACCTCGCTGACTAATATGTCGATAACGATTTAAGCATGACCAGTTTCTATTTTCTTTTAAAAAATACCGAATGGAAATTGTTTGAAATTTAATTAATAATTTAAATGTCAAAAAAAAAATGTTTTCTTTGTTCTATCAAATGAAGTCTAACTAATTTTAAAAAATGAAACATAAGTTGAAACAATCATTATCATTTGTCTTCAACAGTTACATAAATAGGACGTTCGCACATAATCAATGTAAATACTTATATCACTTCTAACCCAATGACGATGAAACACCAAACAGAACGGAAAACACCATGAAAACTCTCGAGACAAAAAAATCTCAAGAGAGCCGTACAAAAAGCAAAATATTGTGAAGTAATTCTGATTCATTCAGATTTGTTCCCGAAAACAGTATTTGTAAACTGCATGGTGTGGTCTGCCTTTATGTCGAAACTAAAGTAAAGAAATATTCAAGCAACAATCAATCAAATTGTATTTCACATTAGTTTTTTTTGTTTATATTTTTTACTTTAAAAGAAACTAAATGGAATTTTCAATCAACACTGCTTTGTCATCTCCTCCATCAACGTAAACAAATCCGCCATTTTCAAACTGACGGCGACATGCCACAAAATACAAAAGTGATGAAGTTTGTATCGTGACATTAGTTTCCCGAGCAAGACTTGATGGATCTAAACGCAACCAGCACAACAATCAATCAATATTTTTCTATTATCTCTTTTCCCCCTTAATAGTTTTCTTTCTTTTCGGATTTGTCTTGCAATATCCGTACCTATTCCGGTTTCCGACTAGAAGAAACAATTCATACATAAGATATGAAATAGAAGTTCGATAATTGCTGTCTCCAAGCGCTTTCACCTATTTCAAACTCTTCAGCATAAATGACAAATTCAATTGACAGATCATTAATTCGGTGTATTTATGTATACACATCGTAACAATTATTAATAACATCAGCAATAGATGTTTGATGACGTCATAACGATAGGACAAACAAAAACTGATTATACATAAATATATATATTCAAGCAATGAATGCTAGTTTGTCAGCAATATAAATGTGTGTTAAAGGACCATAACGGTATTTGCTAAAATATTCTTTATTTATTTTTACATTTTGATGAGTTGTTACGCTTTATTTAGTAATTCCGAACTGTTCTTTCAACAACAAATTTGTGTTGACTAAAATGAAATTGATGACGTCACATTAGAGATTGATGACGTCACAATAGAGATTGATGACGTCACAATAGAGATTGGTGACGTTACAAAAGCATATGTTGTTATAGTCTCATAACAACATTTGCCTTCTCAATGCATTGGAGGATGCAGAGCAAATATAATATACTGTAGATATATATATTAAAAACTAAACACAGTTAGACGGATTCCAAATGCATTTAGGTTTTAGAGCTCTTAAGGAGGCATCGGTCTCAAGATAAAACAATTTCGAATCAGTGAAAGCTCTTTGTAATTGATTTAATTACTTTTTTAATTCCATACAGTCTTCCTGTTGGACGTAATTCAATCCAATTTTTTGTGTGTAAAGCGTCATCAGTATAAACCACAGTCAACTCGTAAACGAATCAATAGTATATAACGATTGTTTTCGTGAAATTTTGCATAATTAAGAAGAAAAAAAATCAAAAATCAAAAAAAAAATCAATCCTGATATATGGATTCGATACATGTGAAAAGAGATTTATGTGAGTCAGTCAGGGTTAGAATTTCTTTCCTCCCGTAAAAAACATCAATCATGATGCACGAAACAGCAGCATATATTGTCGGGAAGAACAAAGAGATAATTAGCTTGTTGTCGGGATGAAAATTGAGAAAGAGCTGAAAGCAAAAGTGATGAATCATTGATATAATTGTCATACTACGCTAGCAACATTTTATCATTTTGTCCGTGAAAAGCAAGAATACACTAATTGCGCTAAATATTGTTAATAACCGTTATTCGTTTCGTCACTTCCTGCTCAGATAATATTTTTTGGAGTTGCACGCGGTGTGACGTCACATTTACATTATCTCATATGGCAACGTGATGCCACACTTCCATAATGACATCAAAACTTACATAAAAAAATTCGAGCAAAGAAGTCACTTTTACGTTTGGTATGCAGATTAAGTTTTTTTTTTTTTTTTTAAATCGATCAGATAATTCATATCATACGTTTTCTTATACTTTTAAAAGATATGTTCTTATATTTTAACCCATCCTAGACACTCCAGGGGTTACGCTCACTTACGCTGTCTGTACCCCTGGAATATGTCATAGAAAAATCGAAGGGACAAGAAGACTAGTTCGATCATTTGATGTACATCATAAGAATCTCGTGGTGGCGTAACGGTTTTGTTGACAGGCGTTGAAGTCGGGTGTCGCTCCTTTGTAATATTCAAAGGACAGGTATCAGCTTAGCGATTGGTCAGATTATGTTACCCGAGACCAATCAAACAGCTATATTTGTGCCTTCAATTTTGCTATGACATATTCCAGGGGTGTAGAGAGAGCGAAAATGAACGTTACCATTAGGGTATCGAGGATGATATATGGGATTAACAAGATGTGTAATTAATGAGATTTATTTATGACTTGGGTCCAGATTCATGATTTCATTACCAAATCACGTCTTATGAATGAAGCCTGAGTACTGAATTTGAGACCAAACACACTCTAAAAACGTAACTTCTCAACTCTCGTTCCATATCTTTGATACGGTTTAGATTATATACTCTAAATTACACTTAAACATATTTTTTTTTCTTTTTTTTCTTTTTTGACGGGATGTCAGTTTTATAACATATCTATCTAAAAGCACATACTTTACTCCTATATTTACATTTCCACTGCAACTTCCCTAATAAGATTTACTGGAAGAAATTGCGTTCATGGGGCTATGAACGCAAAACCCAAATGAACGCAATTTGATCATCCTCATTTTGAAAATTATCCTCCTGCCTCAAATAGCGTGAAGCAAACATTTTGGTGATGTTAGGCTGTTCCAGGAATAATGTGGGCACTGACGATACAAGCACTTACATATCGAAAATATGAACGGTTTTTATTCCATGAAGCCCGCTACCGTTCATTCTCAATGTGAAAGTAAATTAAGTAATATTTACTAAATTACACATTAACATGTGTTTTACATTAGAAATATACCCCTTAAAGTTTATATGACGGTTTCATTGAAACTCTTTTCAATTAAGTTTGTTCCTGTATATTCAAGATCCTTGTCTATCTGTCTGTTTTTCTACAAATTACGAAACTGTGGACATTTATGTCCTATTTATGCATTAACGAAACTGAGTCTTTCAACGGTAAGCAAAAACATGCTTGATTATAATGGGGAAAAAAAGAGCTGGTATCTTCAATAGGGTTCTAAACGAATTCCGTCACGCGCCTGATACAATCTCTTCCCCTATATCAGGAATCTGAAAGAATTATTTATACTGGTACAAATTAAGTCTAGATAATTGACGGCATAGTCTATTTCGTTACTGCGCTTGTTATTATCTGTATCATTATGACGCTTCTTAGGGGAATTTTTATCTTCACTGCGTAATGAATAGCGATAAGAACAACAAATACAAATTAACTGTAAACAATCTCCAGGAATCTGGGTCACACTGGCGCTCTGTTCGCTTACGTTTCATTGACCTGATCTGATGGAAGATTGAAATTCCCGTTCAAAGATCGCCCCATGTTTATACGTCTGATGTAATAACAAAACGGAACAAAACGGAAGAAATCCACTCCATTGTGTTCCTGATAAAACGATCAAAATTCCGTTGAAAGCTGGATTGTCTAAATAATTTATGTAATGAAAAAAACGTCCTTCAGGTTTTTATCAATTAACAAGAATTGGTATATTTTACACGTAACTGAAGAATATGATATATAATGCAATATTCTCCGGCGATATTACCAGAAAAATATACCTTTGTTCATCTAAATACACGGAATTTCTCAATCCAATTACATCCAAGTCCTTCTTTCCAGATCCGTTTTCTCTTTGATATATACCGTAGCCTAAATAATTGACGTTTCGAGATTTTAGACTCGGGCATATCAGTCTGACGTCATCAAAACTACTGTTGTTTAAAAAAACAAATTTGCAAATTCAATACATACGGTGAAGATAATTTTACGAGATCATGAAATGAGTTGAATTTGAGACAAATTTAACATGAACTGATTCGCAGTTCATTAAATTTGTCTCAAGACCAACCCCTATCCTCAACACTTAAAATCGAACAAGGTTCAATCCTTATATTTTCATCAACACGTGTTTTTCAGTAGTTGGAACATGTGGAATTCTATAGTTTGTCGCTAATACTGGAGTTTGTGCAAGTCTACACCATCATTGGAGGACCGTCGTACAGCCGTGTAGTGTACGCTGAGATTTAGCAATATTACGATATAATAGAATACAAAAACCCCGATTATAAATTTCATATTTAATTGTATTTGATAAATTCTTTCGAAATCTGAAAGTGTTTATTAATCCGCAAACGCAATGTAAATCTTGTTAATTTTATTGGCAAATGCTACAGACAAGATTTTGTAGGTTCACCGAGTACAACTTGTGTAGTCATTAAAGATGAATATCTACTCAAGTTGTACTCGGTGAAACTACAAAAAGAAACGTTACTAGAGCTCAATCTCATCGAATGCTGCAGTGTGGTCAGTGAGATTTAGGCCGTACGCGTGTGGAGTGGATTGTTGAGGAACGGAGTAAATCACGTTATTGGAATTAGATTGGTAATTAGTCCGATTTCTGCTTAAATTTGCTTTTAGCAAGTGCAAACAAGTATTTACCACACAAATACGGTAGGTTTCAAACAAGCATGTTATAAGTTCAGCACCTTCGGTGTGTGGGACTCCAGAAGTACCACATGGTTACGCTCACTTACGTTCTCGGCATCCTTAGAATGTTTCATGATAAAATCGAAGGCATGCGGTTCGCTATTTGTTGGTTTCAGGAACAAAAATATTACCAATCACTAGGGATGATACCTGTTTGTTGGTGATTACAGAGGAGCAGACTAGCTGGTTAATTTTACCGTTACGCTTCCACACGATCATTGCAATGTACATCAATGAATCAAACTAGTCTGATTGTGTGTTTCATTCACAAGCTAGTGTCTACAGAACCTAGAGTTTTGCCATGACATATCCCATGGGTGGCACCTGTTCATTGCACTTTAGAAGGGTGCGTGACCCGATTTCAAAGCCGGTAAAAATTACCGTTACACTTCCACACGGTCACTTTTATGTACATCAAGGAATCAAACTAATCTGGTTGTTTCATACACAAACTTTGTGCACACAGAGCCCTCAATTCTGGCATGACATATTCTATGAGTGTAAATTACGTTTGGAAGCGTTAGATATGAAATTTCGGGGATTGGGAATTGCAGTTTCTCTCTTTCCGATTTTCAGATATCTACTTTTATTTTCAAAGTAATACTACTGCATCAGTTTATGTTGCATTTAAATGCTTACGAGCAAAATTCTCATATACGTCGCTTTATTAATGCACAGCAAATTAATTGGCTCGCGTCACCGCATCTAAGCACGCGCTGGGGTTTATCACAGAATAGTGGCGCCACTGTCTGACAAAACAGTTCAATGTTTCCAAAGAAACAATTAGTTCTGGCGGTGTGTTCTATCGGTTTTATGTCGCTTGCTAAACCCTGTCAATTATTTGTTATCGATATTTATAGCAGGTTTCGTGCATGTCAATCATCTAATCAACATGGTGAACATTTAAAAAAATATAACTTAAGGCCGATTAAAATTTAAAACTTAGATGTAGAAATATAAAAAAAAAATCATTTGATTTGAATACACATCGAAATATACAGTTTATTCAAAATATTTCTCCTTCAAGATACAATGTTCTTCCTGGTGCCAATGTGGTTATATAAATACTGGATACCAATATAACTTCATGAAATTATCTCACTTGTAAATTGTGCAATGATCAAAGGCTTACAACAACAACAAAACTCAAGACAACTACTTGTTTTAAATTTATACTGGGTTTCTGCCATGGTAATACTCAGGAATAATGTTTCACATGTTTTTGAAAATATTTCCGAGAACACGTCTATTTCTGTGAAAGATTCTTCAAGCGCATGCGTCATCTACTGACAGGTCAATCAAGATTCTGATAAAATAACTGTTAAATACGATACAAATGCGGACGCCATGTCATCCTCGATACTTCAGCGGCTACTTTCACTTTCGCTCTCTGCACAACTGGAATATGTCATAGCAACAATTTCAGACACGCGGCTAACAATTTGAATGTTTTCAGGTAAAAAATACCTGATCAATCGCTACGCTAATGCATGTCCTTTGAAGATTACAGAGGAGCGTACCCGACTTCAAAGACAGTCAAATTTACCGTTACGCGACCGCGAGATTCTTTTAATAAACATCAAAAGATCAAACTAGTCTTCTCGTCTCATCCTCAATATGGCTCAAGCTGGGCCTTTGGTTTTGTAATGGCATACTGCTGTGCGAAAGAAAGCGTAACCCCTGGAGTATCGAGGATGACGTCATGTAAGAGTATCATCATATATTTAGCCTGCAATGTAAGACCTGGGTAAATAACCATTCCCGGGTCTTTTTGTCGAGAGCTATGAAAAAAACCTGAATGTAATACGTCGAATATTGGATGTTCTAAAAATGAATAAAATGGCTAACTCTGACGGCTGCATTAAGTTTTCAATAAAATTATCAGTGTTTGGTATCTTCAGTTAATACATATGATTGGATGACATTCTTTTCTAATGAAAACAAGAAATTCCCAAAAATATCCCCTGTTTCGACTTTGACATCTACGTCATGTGCGGAGGACGTCAGACTTTTTCTCAAACTTTCCGGAAACACCCGAGAATGCCCGATTGAAGCTTTTGTTTGCTTGTATCATAATTATTTTGCATCCTCATTTCAGAGATTTGGACGAGTTTAAAGTGCGTTTTTCTATTCCATAACAAATTGACGAATAAGTCCGGCTGTGAGTCAAAAATTGCGTAGACACTGGCGTGCAAATATGGTAACATGCCTCCTAGACTTGACCCCGTGACCTTTTCGTGCATCCAAGATTAGAACGACCTAGAAGCTTTTCAAACATTTAAACGCGTCTGGTTCGCGGACGTTAAGTACCCGTATCTGTCTCTAGAACCATAACAATGCACGCCTTGAGGCATGCGTATACTTGTCACATTATGACTCGTTCATGAGCCATGTGCGGACTTAGGAGTTTACGTTGTGTAAGCCCCTATAGTTTATGTAAAAATAGCAGAGTGTTTACGTCATAGTGCCAAACAGAAGTAGACCATATATATTCTATGTAGGACATTGCGATGGACAGAAGTTTCCGTGAGTCATGTTTATAAGAATTTATTAGCTAAAATTGTAAACGCTGAAATCTAGCATCTGCAGAAAAAAACACAATGTACTGAAAACTTATAAATATCTGTCGTAATAATATTTTAACGTTTTTTCTGGTGTATTGTCGTTCCAACCGACTGAGGTTCGACTAGAGGTAATCCGGAGAAATAGGTTTCTGTTTCTAACTCGTCGAAGTGAGATATGTATTATTGAAGTGGTCAAAATAAGTATCACAAATCGCCTCAAAGAAGAAACAGGTGATTTAGATGTAATAACAATAATAGTTCGAGGTTCATCACAAATCAGTTCGTACACAATGTAGGTCGCCTCAAAGTGGTTCACAAATTATTATCTGTAGTTGTAGGGCCTTTGCAACCAGCCAATATCTTTCTCAACTCCCTGGGGAGCATACATCCGGAGCATACATCCGGCGCTAACAGCTAGCATTCTGCAACTCTACCACTGCCCAACCACGTACTCGTTAACAGCTGAGTAGACTGGAACAAGCGGAGTAAAGTATCTTGCTAAAAGATACAACACAGTGCCGTGAAGTGACTCGAGCCCGCAAACCTTCGTTCACGAGCCCGACGTCCTACCACTAGACTACCGTGCCTCTATACCTGGTCAGAGGAAGTATCCTGCCCAAACTATCCTAAGTTAAGATAGAAATTAAGGGGAGGTTACTCTACATGCGAAGATCCTTTAATATCCGAATGTAACAGAATAGTCGGGAACCGTCGGCACTTTCCGTAAACGAGAAATACTGTTTACGGAGAGTGCCGGTGTATCCCGATTGCGGTAAGACGCGTAATATACAGTGACACAACACCTTACTCAAAGTACAACATATACTGTTTGCTATTATTTTACGGGCCAACAAATAGGTCCGTGTCGTTAAACCTGACTTGACCGACACACTGTCAAGTCCTACACAAATATATCGTTCCTCTTTGCGCTGACAAAGACAGTTTTCGCTGTACCTATGATGCCCTGAAAATGTTCGCCGACCTGAGTTCATCGGATATACACGCGAGAAAATGAACTGAATGACCCTATAATCGACTTTTTTGCCGTAATGGGACTTTCAAACCCATTAAATAATGCACGTTTTTACCTGTAGTGTTGTAGAGTCGTGATGCATGAGCTTGCAGAGAAAGCTATCGTAAATACTGATCAGGACAGAATAGACAGCGCCAGAGTCTGTGTGTAGTATATTATCGATTTTACCGTAGTTTCTACAGAAAAATCCGGAGCGTTGTGGCCGACACCTCATGCTTTGTAAGTTGTATGGTAAGTATTGTGTATGTGCATAATATGCTTTAAATACGGAGGCACGGTAGTCTAGAGGTAGGACGCCAGGCTCATGACCGAAGGGTTGCGGGTTCGAGACACAGCACGGCACTGTGTTGTATCTTTGAGCAAGATGCTTACTCCGCTCGTTCCAGTCTACTCAGCTGTAAGTGACTATATGTTTGGGCATTGCTAGAATTGATGAATGCTAGCTGTTGGCGCCGAAATGGCAGCTCCGGCTGTATGCTCCCTAGGTTTTTTATTTAAACATATTTTATTGTAAATAAATATTTACAAAAGAATTGGACACAAGTTTTCACAACTTATCACAGTCCTTTTCTTCAAATACATGAATATAAACAATAACTGGATAAGGTAATTTACGCAATATATATATATATATATTGTGTTTTTATATGGAAATAGAAAATAGAGAGGAAGAAAAGACGGATAGAGTAACGAAGTAAAGGATAGTAACACAGGTAGTGTAGGAGAAAAAAGAGTGATAGAGAGAGAAAGATGATCACATTCAGCCAAACCGGTTGCATTTGCTGATATAATTTTGGACAGATTTTGCAATTGAGGTATTTTCATCATTGCTGAATTTAGGATCGCCATATAGGAGCAAGTCCAAAGTTAAATCATCACGAAAAGGTTGTAGCTCTCTTATTAATAGATTACGATGCTGGGTGTATAGGGGACAGACACAGAGGAAGTGATATGAGTCTTCACATGGATTACCGCATTCACGTTCAGCTGTATAAGATAAATTTGCTCTAAATAGGTCATAGTTAAGAGAGCTCGCTCCCTAGGGAGTTGAGAAAGGTATTGGCTGTTTGCAAAGGCCCTATAACCACGGATAATAATTAGTGAACCGCTTTGAGACGACCTACGAACTAGGTTGTGATAAAGCGGCACAGTATATAAGAACCTCGAAATATCAGTATAAGTGTTATTACTAATATGGTAAAACCTAGATACAATGCCCAATATGGTAAAACCTCGATACAATGCCCAATATGGTAAAACCTCGATACAATGCCCAATATGGTAAAACCTCGATACAATGCCCCTCGTTTCCGGGGAATGCAAAGCTTTTGGTGAACTCCCCTTTAAACAGTTGGCAAGTTATGTGAATTCATGGTTTGAACAAACATCAACTTTTTACACAATTTATAGGCAGACAATTAACATGTATTCAACACGGTACAGCTAAGAGATGGGGTTAAGACGTCACACACCCAAACATGCGGTCGCGGAAAACGCCGGTTGGCCATCTTCAATTGTCAAACAAGGGAAAGGAGATGTCGGACACCGATAGGGACCTAAACAGATGGTTAATTCCTGGCTAAATTTCGAAGTATATATATCGGCCAAAAGATGAAATGAAAATGCTAGTGAAGAAAATACGTAATTCTGTATTATAGACCACGTGCTATTTTGCTTATATGGGACACATGTGATTTAAACAATTATTGCAGTCAGAATCAATCGAAGCCGAAGCACACATATCTTCAAGGAGGGTTAGAGAATGTCGGAACAAAAACATTAACGAAAAAGGCCGGATCGGCCTCAGTTAATTATTTCCCAACATTTTCTAATCTCCAGTTTCAATTATTGCGTTAATAATAATAGTTTGTAAAATGTTATGTAAAAATTATTTAGTTACCGAATAAATAATCTGATTTAGCATTATTCGTTCCTTGTCATTATGCTGGTTGACCCGGTCGTGTCGGCGCGTTGGTGGCGTGGTCGGAATCAGAGCTGGCGTGAAACGGAATATCTCGTCTCTGACACGGCTAGCTCTGCGTGCCGTACAAGCGACAGGGTAAAACAGAATGAGACTATTTTTAGGCGAGGAAGCTTCAACTATTAGATACATAACGAGGTTTGATTCTGTTTTACCGGCGGATATAAGCTATATTTGGTAACGTTGGGACGTTTTAGGACAAAAATCAGAGACAAAATAAAAATCTTCTTTACATGAAAGGGATTCTGTTTACATTAACGAAGCTCGTTCTGTCTTGTCTATGAACCGTTTTGGGCTCATTTAGACACTCCGGTTTTGGTATGTTATATGTCTCCTGCAATTAGGATTTTAGACCCTGCGATTGATGAGGCCTACTAGGTTTCGCTTCAATAAGCCCATATCGAAAAATCCACCCTAATTGTGTTCTGGGTTCGTATTCATGAAACCGTTATAAATATATATATAAATAAACCCTATCTTACAACAATTATAAAAACGAATTATTTCAACTTGTATTAATCACTCTTATTGGCCCGGATGTTAGCGCGAGGCTGTTTTAATGTAGTGGGAAATCTGAGTACCTGGAAAAATAACTACGTGGTCGGGCAGGTGACCTTATACCTTTTCTTGAAACTCGCTTAAGGTCATAGGAGTGTATTGCTAAACGGAAATAGGAAGTACATGCCTAGTTGAAAACCCAATATAGGGAGACAGTATCACAATCGCCGCGTATTCTAATGGTTAATATTAAACTGGTGAATATTGTATGTTTATTAATACATGAATATAAACAATAACTGGATAAGGTAATTTACGCAATATATATATATATATATTGCGTAAATTACCTTATCCAGTTATTGTTTATATTCATGTATTAATAAACATACAATATTCATCATTTTAATATTAACCATTAGAATACGCGGAGATTGTGATACTGCCTCCCTATATTGGGTTTTCAACTAGGCATGTACTTCCTATTTCCGTTTAGCAATACACTCCTAGTTGAAAACCCAATATAGGGAGACAGTATCACAATCTCCGCGTATTCTAATGGTTAATATTAAACTGATGAATATTGTATGTTTATTATTGACAGAACAGTATGTTCTTTCAATATAAAGTATTTCAAAGCAATCTAGGCATTAATTCAGTTGTTTTTTTAATCAATGAGTCACATGTGTCCATTTTTCTGTATTCAGGAAACCGGCTACCTATTTCATTACTGTGAAGTTTTTCAAGAACGATAACTCTTTAAGTGTAAATGTCGAAAACAGTTTAGAGTCTCCCCTGAATTCTTCCAAATCATATATGAACGCAGCAAGAAAATGGGATTGAGCACAAAATTTGAGTTTGAGCATGTCAACAGTTTCATGAATACGGGCCATGCATTGGTTGAAATCTTGATTTTAGACAAGATTAATTCAATACGAGTCATACGTTTTTTGTACACAACAATCAGCGTGATTTCCAAAAAAAAAGAACGTTGCTGATAAAAGACCAGAACCAGAAACGGAGTCTATAGAATGAATACACACAAAGGGAGTGCTCTATTACACTTAAACAAAATTGCAAATCGTTATGTAATCTTGGAAA
The DNA here is from genome assembly GCF_002113885.1 of Mizuhopecten yessoensis. NCBI lineage: Eukaryota > Metazoa > Mollusca > Bivalvia > Pectinida > Pectinidae > Mizuhopecten > Mizuhopecten yessoensis. Next base: position 703,837 of record NW_018406654.1, read on the forward strand.
TCTGCAATTGCGACACGAGGGAAAATGTTCCACAGTCGGTTTTTTTAATGAATGCACTTTAAAAATAAACGTGTCACGGTCTGTTTGGCCGATAGGTAATCTTTATTATCTAATAAACCTTTGACCTATTTCTCAAAATTTACATCAGCGATTGTCATGGTAATGCTTCCGCTATTGTCTGGCACTGAATGTGAAAAATGCACAATATCCCGGGTTCTAAAATGTTCGGCCGGGACAGGTGCTATGGTTTTTTATTGACTTTATCTCACGTAACTATACATTATCACACATTGTTGAGGTGGGCGTTGTCGTTGTCAAGCACTATCACGTGTTGCCAGATGTGGGCGGGGTCAGGGCAGGTGACTGCTTAAATCATGCGAGTTCCTTTTTTGTTATCTTGAGTTATCAATAAAAGCACCCCCTTCCCCCTCTCCCCCTTATACAGACGTAACAGCGGACGATATTGGGGCCTTTTGATCAGCATGCGATTACCAGGTGAGAATGTGGAATAGCGCTATTATATAGGTATCGTGTGTGTTTGTGCGCGTTTTTGAAATAGTGACACAGTCAACGGTATTGTTATATAGATATTACGTTTTAATTTGACCGTAACGACAACAGTACAGTTATATAGGTATCTGGTGTGTATTTGACCGTATCGACAACAGTACAGTTATATAGGTATCCAGTGTGTATTTGACCATAGTGATAACAGTACAGTTATATAGATATCCAGTGTGTATTTGAACGTAATGACAACAGTACAGTTATATAGGTATCCAGTGTGTATTTGACCATAGTGACAACAGTACAGTTATATAGATATCCAGTGTGTATTTGACCGTAATGACAACAGTACAGTTATATAAGTATCCAGTGTGTATCTGACCATAGTGACAACAGTACAGTGATATAGGTATGCAGTATTACTTGACCATAGTGACAACAGTACCGTTATATAGGTATCCAGTGTGTATTTGACCGTAGTGACAACAGTACAGTTATATAGGTGTCCAGTGTGTATTGACCATAGTGACAACAGTACTGTTATATACATGTAGGTATCCAGTGTGTATTTGACCGTAGTGACAACAGTACAGTTATATAGGTGTCCAGTGTGTATTGACCATAGTGACAACAGTACTGTTATATAGGTATCCAGTGTGTATTTGACCGTAATGACAACAGTACAGTTATATAGGTATCTAGTGCTTTTAGGACAGTGACTACAGTACAGTTATATAGGTATCCAGTGTTTATTTGACATTAATGACAACAGTAAAGTTATATAGGTATCCAGTGTGTATCTGACCATAGTGACAACAGTACCGTGATATAGGTATGCAGTATTACTTGACCATAGTGACAACAGTACCGTTATATATGTATCCAGTGTGTATTTGACCGTAATGACAACAGTACGGTTATATAGGTGTCCAGTGTATATTTTATCATAGTGACAACAGTACAGTTATATAGGTATCCGGTGTGTATTTGACCGTAGTGACAACAGTACAGTTATATAGGTATCCGGTGTGTATTTGACCGTAGTGACAACAGTACAGTTATATAGGTATCCGGTGTGTATTTGACCATGGTGACAACAGTACAGTTATATAGGTATCCAGTGTTTATTGACCATAGTGACAACAGTACAGTTATATTGGTATCCAGTGTGTATTTGACCGTAATGACAACAGTACAGTTATATAGGTATCTAGTGTTTTTAGGACAGTGACTACAGTACAGTTATATAGGTATCCAGTGTTTATTTGACCGTAGTGACAACAGTACAGTTATATAGGTGTCCAGTGTGTATTGACCATAGTGACAACAGTACAGTTATACAGGTATCCAGTGTTTATTAGACCATAGTGACAACAGTACAGTTATATATGTATCCGGTGTGTATTGACCATAGTGACAACAGTACAGTGATATAGGTATCCAGTGTTTATTTGACTATAGTGACAACAGTACAGTTATATAGGTATCCAGTGTGTATTTGACCATATAGTGACAACAGTACGGTTATATAGGTGTCCAGTGTATATTTTATCATAGTGACAACAGTACAGTTATATAGGTATCCAGTGGGTATTGACCATAGTGACAACAGTACATTTATATAGGTATCCGGTGTGTATTGACCATAGTGACAACAGTACTGTTATATAGGTATCCAGTGTGTATTTGACCATAGTGACAACAGTTCAGTTTTATAGGTATCCAGTGTTTATTTGACCATAGTGACAACAGAACAGTTATATAGGTATCCAGTGTGTGTTGACCATAGTGACAACAGTACAGTGATATAGGTATGCAGTATTACTTGACCATAGTGACAACAGTACCGTTATATAGGTATCCAGTGTGTATTTGACAGTAGTGACAACAGTACAGTTATATTGGTATCGAGTGTGTATTTGACCGTAATGACAACAGTACAATTATATAGGTATCCAGTGTTTATTAACCATAGTGACAACAGTACATTTATATAGGTATCCGGTGTGTATTTGACCGTAGTGACAACAGTACAGTTATATTGGTATCGAGTGTGTATTTGACCGTAATGACAACAGTACAATTATATAGGTATCCAGTGTTTATTAACCATAGTGACAACAGTACAGTTATACAGGTATCCAGTGTTTATTTGACCATAGTCACAACAGAACAGTTATATAGGTAGCCAGTGTGTATTGACCATAGTGACGACAGTACTGTTATATAGGTATCCGGTGTGTATTTGACCATGGTGACAACAGTACAGTTATATAGATATCCAGTGTTTATTGACCATAGTGACAACAGACAGTTATATAGGTATCCAGTGTGTGTATTTGACCATAGTGACAACAGTACAGCTATATAGGTATCCAGTGTGTATTTGACAGTAGTGACAACAGTACAGTTATATTGGTATCGAGTGTGTATTTGACCGTAATGACAACAGTACAATTATATAGGTATCCAGTGTTTATTAACCATAGTGACAACAGTACAGTTATACAGGTATCCAGTGTTTATTTGACCATAGTGACAAAAGAACAGTTATATAGGTATCCAGTGTGTGTTGACCATAGTGACAACAGTACAGCTATATAGGTATCCAGTGTGTATTTGACCGTTGTGACAACAGTACAGTTATATAGATATCCAGTGTTTATTGACCATAGTGACAACAGACAGTTATATAGGTATCCAGTGTGTGTTGACCATAGTGACAACAGTACAGTGATATAGGTATCCAGTGTTTATTTGACTATAGTGACAACAGTACAGTTATATACATGTAGGTATCCAGTGTTTATTTGACCATAGTGACAACAGTACAGCTATATAGGTATCCAGTGTGTATTTGACCATATAGTAACAACAGTACGGTTATATAGGTGTCCAGTGTATATTTTATCATAGTGACAACAGTACAGTTATACAGGTATCCAGTGTTTATTTGACCATAGTGATAACAGTATAGTTATATAGGTATCCAGTTTTTATTGACCATAGTGACAACAGACAGTTATATAGGTATCCAGTGTGGATTGACCATAGTGACAACAGTACAGTGATATAGGTATGCAGTATTACTTGACCATAGTGACAACAGTACCGTTATATACATGTAGGTATCCAGTGTTTATTTGACCATAGTGACATCAGAACAGTTATATAGGTATCCAGTGCTTATTTGTCCATAGTGATAACAGTACAGTTATATAGGTATCCAGTGTGTATTGACCATAGTGACAACAGTACTGTTATATACATGTAGGTATCCAGTGTGTATTTGACCGTAGTGACAACAGTATAGTTATATAGGTATCCAGTGTTTATTGACCATAGTGACAACAGTACAGTTATATAGGTATCCAGTGTTTATTTGTCCATAGTGATAACAGTACAGTTATATAGGTATCCAGTGTTTATTCGACTGAAATGGAATTAGCACGGTTATATGTTTAATTTTAAAAAACGAGTGCGGTAGATCGCGTTCTTTTAAAAGTGCATTTTAGGCATTGGGCAATAATTAATATTTCTGTACAAATCTGTTATTAAAGCTTTTCCATTCCTTCCTACATGTATAAAAGACGGGGATGCTAATGTGATAGATGGTACGCTCAAATCTTTGACGCACAACAAAAGCAAGTGTACAAAGGTTATCTCCCTTGTTTCACACCAAATAGAAAATCTAGATTCTCAAAAACTTTAATAGACATTACTGATTAGGCGCGCGTGCTACACGCGGTCGGCACGCGCCTTCAGCACGAGCGTGTAATGTAAACCATACGGCGTTGTTAACCGCAGTTTTCTCCCGGAAGTAAACTTACAGACATAATAAAAGCATTACTGTTTACCTAGAGATCCTTGTCATGATACGCTCGGCGTTCTCACTACCACTCTGAGAGGGCTACCGTATACTATACGTTGTATGCGCTCGCATCTCGTACATCATTCAAGTGCAATTTATTAGGACAGTCAAAATAGGACGAAATTCGTACATTTTTAGCACGATGCAGTTCAAACCGGACATAGATTTTCGTCTAATTGCTTAAGCAAAATACTGACTAATATGTACTCAACTTGAAAAAAGACGTTTGAGTAATGCTACTTTGCAGCAGCCTTGCTGTAGTCCGATATTTCTGTCGTTTTTTAGCAGGAGAGACCGATTGCTTTCATCGCCTGTAACAAAACATTTGACTCAACAGGAAACTTTAAAACATTCCGAACACTGTTTTCCGAAATTACGTTGACCAGAATCATCATTCCGGTTTTAATCCATTCTGGGATGCTAAAATACATGCAAAATCATTTTTTTGTATATGCTTATTAAATTGCGAAACCTATGGAACCCGGTGTGTATTGTTGTGAGCAACACTTGTCGCCACATACAATCAGAGAGTGGGACACAGCAGGTCAAATCTTTTCTAGCTTTAATAAACTCACAAGAGACAATCGCTGAATATAGATCACTTAAATCTATGTTGTAACGTTGTTTCAGTATGTTTAAAACTCCGACAATAGTTTTGTTTCAAGAAAACCTCGGTTGGTGGGAAATGAATGTCTAACAGCTGTGAACTAAACTGAAGCCATGAAAAACTAGTTTTATGTGTATAATTTGTTTTTACATGTACCTCAAGATGTATAGAATTTAGTTTTAAATTGAAGTTGAAGAAAACTTTATGTAAAATAAGAAAATAGCTGTTTGTGCCAGCTCAACAGAAATCTTTTTGCATTGTCTGCCAAAACTTGGAATGGAAATAACGGTCGTTATAGCTGTTTTGTTAAAACGTCTTGTACTTAAAACATTGACGTGCGAGAGGAGGAGAGCGGAGGGGTATAAATGATGGTAGTTTGTACTTGAGTTTAGGATTTGGAGGAGGAGGAGAGCGAAAATGTTGGTAGTTTGTACTTAAGATTATAATTTGGATAGGAGAAGGAGGAGGAGAGCGGAGGGGTACACATGCTGGTAGTTTGTACTAAAGATAAAAAAAAAAAAATGATGAGGCGGAGGAGAAGGAGGAGAGCGGAGGGGTACTAATGTTGGTAGTTTGTACTAAAGATTATAATTTGGATAGGAGAAGGAGGAGGAGGAGGAGGAGGAGAAGGAGGAGAGCGGAGGGGTACAAATGTTGGTAGTTTGTACTAAAGATAAAAAATTGGATGATGATAAGGAGGAGTAGGAGGAGGAGGAGGCATGTAGCGAATGATCATTCAGAAATTCTTCCTTCCCCAGATTAAAGGACATATTTTCACGAAGAGGCCCTTTTTCATGTTGGATCTTTAGCGTATTAGGAGGTCAGCTGCAGGTTTGGGATGACATACAATTTTGACCTGCTTGATCCCACTACATGACAGTACAATCGTGCAAGAGATCACTTAAACGGGGCTCACTTAATAATTGCCTTTTTCTATGTCCTCCTCTTCAGGACACAGGATAGAGCAGAATTGACCTACTCCCATAAATCCCACACTTGGGAACTCTATCATTGCTTTCTCTTTTATCGAATCGGGATACTCACGTTTCAGTACTTAGTATCGAGACGTTTCCTTACTTGTATAAGCAGTTTCGGTAACTACGAAAAGCGCTTCCAATATATTAAAGAGATTTTCGGCACTTGGACTACCGTTTCAACCTTATAATTTGTTCGCTTTTTGTTTCGTGGGTGTTGCAGATTTTATATTTTATGGTTCTTCAGCGATTTTCGTCTTCACACAAAAAAAAATGTGCCGAAACATCCTTTTCACATTTTAAAAAACTATCGTGTACCGAAACGGCTAAAATTCACTCATTCGACCGCCTGAAGCCTGTTATCAGTATAATCTGACCTGGTAGCCATGTTACCGTGTATAAGGTTTGACATGTCAAAGGGATAGATCCTTCAAGAAGACACTGTCTGGACCAATCGTCTGTCGACGCAGAATTAATATTGCGAGCACGCAAAACCGGAAATAAACAGAACATCTATCGATCGTGATTGTACGCATGCTTCAGAGATTTCCATTTCCCATTGACAACATACAGACATTTCCAAACAGCACATCTGTTTTTGCTAACATTGCAGAAAAGTCTATTCCTGTGCAGCGCCTTGTGTATATCAAAGCGTAGAATGAAAGCAACCTGCCATGCATGTCTTGAAGTAATAGAACAGTTATAGATAGCTTGTTTAGTAGAACCGTATACAAAACTTACGTCTTATTACCCAAACCCCGTCTCCCCCGGGAACCGTGCAGCTATGCCCGCTCCCCTCGGGACCTTCTGTAAAAGTCATTCAGTCCTAAATAATTGACAAACAGACTGTTTGCAAATAAGAACTGGTTACTCTGCTCCGTTGTTTTTAAATTCTGAACCGATGCAGTGAGTATCATTCACTATGGAAATGGTTTGGCTGGCAGTTATACTGTTAGAGTCCATTTGCATTTTTGTTTCCGTGTCGGGGTCGCTTACTCACCCTCAATGACATACTATTCTGATCTCATTTTGAATTACTTTTTATACAAAATCGAATCTGGCAGACGACTGTTTTTGTATTGACACGTGGCAGATACTATTTGAAACTAATTCAGGAAATAATCAGAAGTCTTCTCTCGTGGGAAATCCATTTTGTAACACGTGCAAAAGTCTACCGAGAGTTGTGTCAACTCTATTTGATCATTTGTATCATCATTCTTTCTGAAACGTATTCGCCTTTTTATACCAGACATATTTATTGGTAGATGTCTGACGACTCATAATATTTTTATTTCTTTTTTTTCTCGTTATTTGAACTTCTAGATTTACAATTTAGAGATATTATAGAAAAAAACACCTGACAGATTCGTTCGTAACTGCCTGCCTGATCCGATTATGAACGAAAATCGTCACTCCCTACGCAGCCCTGTATGCATGAATTTATTTGAACAAGTTGCATTCCCTTCCCAACTTATCCCTGCAAATTTGTACAGGACTTTCTTAGAACACCCCCTTACCTTTTGAGCTAAATTTTGTACAATATTCCCATAGAACATTCATCTTACTACTAAAATCTGGATATTTGTTAAACACTTCCACAGAACATTCATTCCCCACTCAACAATGAATTTTTGTACGAAATGCCTACACATTATTCATTTCCAAGCTTTAACCAGAATATCTGTACAAGACTTCCATATAACATTTTATTCCTCATTAAAATATCTATATTTGAAGATGCCCATTGTATATTTGTACAACACGTCCACAAACGGTTTCAACCCACACATTTAACCGGGTTTTTTTTTCAATGCTACCATTAAACATTTCCTCTGTCGGTTAACACTTTCCCATTCTCGATACTCTAGGGATTATGCTCACTTTCGCTATCTACACCCCTGGGATATGCCAAAGCAAAATCGAAGGCTCAGAGTGCACCGCCTTGTTGAGGAAACGAGAGGAGTAGTTTGACCCGTTGATTTATATCAAAAGAATATCGTGGTCGCGTAATGGTAAAACGTATTGGCATTGACGTCGGGCGTCGCTCCTCTGTAATCTTCAAAGGACAAGTAATGGCTTAGTGATTGGTCAGGTTTTTCTTACCTGACACCAATTAAATAGCTAGCCGTGTGCCTTCAATTTTGCTCTGACATATTCCAGGGGTGCAGAGAGCGAAAGTGAGCATAACCCCTGGAGTGTCGAGGATGACACTGTATGTGAGTAAAAGATACAAGACTTGCATAGACCGTCCTCAAAACCTTTTTTTCCACACACTTTGTTTTTGTTATTATGTATATGACGTTGGGTTCCCCGTCGCTGCCGTTAGCCAAAACCACGCTCCGTGGTTTACCCAAAATACGATGTTGACCTACAACTCCGAAAACCAAGACGATAAGTCAAAACCATTATCTGGTAACACCGCCTTCAAAACTGCGAAAAGTGTTATGTATGGAAACAGAGTTTTGCTTGTAATGTGTTATCTGACAAAACAACTATTGACATTTCTTGAGGTTAACATGAGTATTAGTTACCCCGAATAATGTAGTTTTTTCTGCCTGTGGGAGTATCACCTTTCTTGGGTTAATGATATAAAATTATTGACATTTTTGAAGGTTGAAACTAGGATTTGCCAACCAGAAAAAATAATTCTCCGAGGCCAAAGATATTTTTTTTATAAACATCTTCTTTGTTATGTGTGAAAATACATTCATAACATAGACACTTAACGAAGTTTCAGCCAATCAAAAAGATACAAACCTGACGGTTACCCATGTCAACCTAAAAAGTCAGATTTTTTTTATTTCTATTGTTGTGCAAGGTTTCCATACAATGCCCTGAACCAACTCATCACTGTATGTCCGGTTCAGGGTTCCGTACGACACCCCTCCCTCACTTATCACTGTTTGTCCGGGCAAGGCTTTCGTACGACTTACCTCCCTACCTTGTAACTTATCACTGTATGTACGGTTTCAGGTTTCCGAAAGACTACCCCTCCCCCACTTATAACTGTGTGTTCGGGCCAGGCTTCCATACGACACTCCCTCCCCCACTCCGACCTCCGAACGACGTCCCCACCCCCACTTATCGCCGTATATCCGGACCAGGCTTCCGTACCACCCCCCATCACCACCCACTTACATTGAATGTGTGGGCCAGGGTTCCGTACGACACCCCCTCCCTCACTTATCACTGTATGTTCTCGTCAGGTTTCCGTACAACACCCCCTCCCCCACGTTGTCCCTGTAAAACCATGACATATTGAGACGACGTATACGAGTCACATGTCTGGAACTATCGGACCGCTATTGATCCAGGTCTGCCTATCTTGTGTATACAAATAGCAGGAACGTCCGCTCGGAAACGGTTAAAACTTAAGGATACTTGTACCGTTGATAAGTGACAAAATTAAGGATACTCGATCATCTGATAAATCATGTTCCATTGATTGAAATTTATGAGGTACATCCGCTCCGAAAACAAGAGAACCCAGAGATATTTGTCCTATTGGGGTATGTTCGAGACGCTGTCCTGGACTGCCGGGACAGACGGAACAGCTCTCGAATGCGATGGCACAGCTGTTCCGGACTGTCCAATCTGTTCCCGCCGAGGAGGTGGTGTGGCGCGGGACAGTGACGTCACAAACATGGCGACTATCGAACAGGACTCGGTAATTTTACAAGTGCTCAAAGAGCAAGAGGAAATTTCGCCCAAAAGTAATTGAAACCAGTTTGAACAACGTAACATATATATGTGAACTTTTAGTTTTAGTGAATTTTTTTTCATTTACTTTTTTCACAAATTTGTTTTCTTGATCCCTTCACGGTAAATGAGCTGAATAAAACAAGGTGTAAGTTGGCAAAATCGATTGGACATTTATTTTTTAATCGTCAAAAACCACCTGCCACCATGCTAAGGGTATTACAGACGGTCGAGAGTCTGCCGACGCCATATTGGATTAAGTACTTCCTGTTACGGCGCATTCGAAACGTCCTGTACCAAAGAACAGTCAGGACAGGTTCTGGACAGGCGTCTCGAAAACACCCTTGGTAAATTATCATTTTAAAAATGCATGACCCGTAGATAAAAAGAAGATTCATGTTTTGATTGAGACTCATGATGTATTAATATAAATGTTAACCAACATTTTGATACAAATACTTTCCTTTTATTTCTCTAACTTTTGACTACTATTTACTATTTTAATGTACTTTTCCTTCCTCTTTCAGCGCATTTTCCTTTTTCTGTCACTTCGTCTTTCAAACAACATAAAGAGTCTTATTTTAAAATGGGTATCCGATTTCAACCTACCAACTCCGCTTCTTTATCCATAAGAGTGCATATCGTTCAGTATGAAAATTATATGATATATCTTTTTTAACATAAAGGAGAAATGAAAACAAAATACAAAAATTAAACATATATATTTCTTGTAACCTGTACTATTCCCAAAAATTATTTTATGCATACGTATAAATAATATCTTTGAGAGACAAAAGCAAATTTACCACATATAAGAAAAGTCGGATGAACGAGATTCCGGATTACACAGATGGTGGAACGTAGTCGAATTAACAAGATTTTACAATATACTGATATATTGATATCTTTTCTTAAAAGGAATTGTAAATGTTTATAAAAGATATGCTTCCTGAAAATCNCCCCCCCCCAAATGACTCACTACGAAACGCATACATAATACCACAGAAAGAGCTTAAAGGTTCACAACATAAATACTTTACTATCTCAGGCGTTATAAAAAACATCGAATATGACGTCACAAGTAACAATTCGATGACGTCACAAATTAAGAATAAACGGAGAAAAAGAATAGTTTAAGTTTTCTGAATTTTGTAAATCGTACGATAAACAGAATCTCAAATTCGTTTCATGAAAGCCGCTGAAGCTCGTTATATCAAAATCAATCTGTGTATGATTTGAACAATTCAGATAATAGTTTGCAAATTTATAACAGAAAAACCTCGGCGGGTTCATTGATCCGTCGACAACAATCGGGCATGAATTTGCTGTAATGTCAGCCGACAGGTATCGTTAAATATTAGAGGAGAGATTTTATATTAAAATGAGCAGTGCCTTGCTCGCCTTTGCTACCAAAGTACGCGACACAATTACATAAAGTATTGTCAACTTGACAAGAGGAAATCGATACATTTGTAAATAATTCCCATACGCGTCTCACTATTAAATATATACGTATTGTGTACACCATTTATAAGTGAAAGCTGCTTTTCCAAGCAGATGCAAATATGTTATCCCATCAAAATTCTACATTCATTTTTTGCTGAAATTTATTTCTAAATTGTAAGGATGACTGGACTTGCACCTGAAGCAAGCTTTAAACATATAAACGATCGATTTTCGATAATTTAGTAGAACTACAGTATGGGGTCCATTGTTATAAACCGCCCTCGATCCAGTCTGTAAATAGAAACACACGTGATATGCACGGTAAAGCAGGCCATTACAGTTTATATATATACAGCAATTAATCAGACTGATCAACGGTTTAAGGATCCCCGTTCCATTGCCTAAAAAGTTTTGGAAAAAACAAACCTTCATGATTATAGCTTTGATAAATCATTTCTGGAAAGAAAATAATGCCTCGCTAGACTTTCAATGAGAACTGATAAATTTGAAATAAACAACAACAGTTTCTGAATGAAAAAAAATCAGCAGGGCTAGACTGGAATCGAACATTGATAACCTCAGATTTTTATACCATCGCTGAACCCGATTGAGCTACCTGGACAACGGTAGTGTACGAACCCCATATGTGCTACTGTTTGACTTTAACGGAAGTTAAGGGGAGGTTACTCTCTGTAGGGGAAAACGGCATTGTAGTGGAACAGGGGTCCTTACATTGGTTTGGAGTTTATCATCCTCGCAACGAGTTATTACTTAAGGTCACATGAAGACTGCTGCCTAGGACGAAATCACCGAGAAGGAAGAGTGAGAAAAAAAAGAAAGAAAAAGTCAAATTCTAAGTATTGCAATAGAAAAGGTACCAAATGGGAAAAGTTAGACCTAAACGGAAGTTAAGGGGAGGTTACTGTACATAGGAAAAAAGCCTGTTAGATCTAAACAGAAGTTAAGGGGAGGCTACTGTACATAGGAAAAAAGCCCGTTCAATCTAAACGGAAGTTAAGGGGAGGTTACTGTAAATAGGAAAAAAGCCCGTTAGATCTAAACGGAATGTAAGGGGAGGCTACTGTACATAGGAAAAAAGCCCGTTAGATCTAAACGGAAGTTAAGGGGAGGTTACTGTACATAGGGGAAAAGCCCGTTAGATCTAAACGGAAGTTAAGGGGAGGTTACTGTTTTATATAACAAAAACCACAGTGCAGTAGGACAGGGTTCCCTAAACTTAAACAAACAAACAGATTAGACAGGTTGTACAACCTAGACAAAATTTCACTTTTTATTTCTACATAAATACTTGCCAAGATCTAGACTAGCCAAACACAACATTTAATCACTAGGCCCGTCCATATTTAATAACGAATTCACAATATAGTCCAACCGTTTTGATAACGTTTTACGAAAGTACAGGTGTTTTTCGGAAATAACTAACTCTATTTTTGTGAGCGTGTTTATCGTAAAATTGTATTCCTGTATTTGTTATATTGATTGCGTATGTCATCCATCGATTGATTGTAATCATTGGCTATTAATACAATCAACAACTGCTAGTGCTATGTCCAAACAGCAAATTTCATATCAAATGTATCAACCCGCATAACTCGAATACTCGGATAACTCGAAGTTTTTCCACGATCCCGTCGACTTTGAGATAACGAGGTTCGGCTGTATTTTCATATCAGCCAGAACGCATTCATCACTAGGCATTTGGAATAATTCGTGATTATCAGAGCAAATACTATAACTGATTAGCTCACTTATTTAAACGTGTTTCAATCAAGACGTCGGACCAATTATAAATATCCCATACAGTACAAACCTGTCGATATCCGTTTGAAAAGTAGACAGCTTGCAATTGTAAATATCAACGTAACATGCAGCTCTACAAAATTAATAGGTTTTTAACTGTTGACAAGCAATACATTTTCTGTCGTAAAACTTCGGTGTAATTCGTCAGCGCTATGAGAATGACAGACTCAATTTAACTAAGTCGTAATTAGCCTTGTGTATCGATCCAATGAAGAAACTCTCAAAATAGACAGCGTTTTGGCTTCTGTCAGAGTTTTAAATTATGGCTTGTGTTTCGATTTTTTTTAGTTATCTATAATGCCTTCAAGGAAGTGACATCATAATGGAGAAATGACGTCATTTTTGAGTCGTTATTGCGTCTAATTTCGCGCAACGTGCCTCGGAACACGTAAATATATCGCGCGCAAGCAGGTGCTCGTAGTTAGGTTATGGGATTCATTTTACAAGAGTTTTGTGAAAATAAAGTAAATTGCAATATTGAATCGGAGTTGTTACTTCATTATTCGGTAGTAAACGGGTAAACAGATTTTTCACAATACATATTGTGTCTGTAAGTATTCACGCAGATTATAATTCATGGTATTAATATTCGCTGGGTATTCAACTTCGCGCTTTCTTTGATGTCCGCAAATATAGCAAAAATAATCTCTCGCGAATATTACCAACTAAACAGTATGTTCACATTTCGGGTTACCATTTCTTCAATATCTTGGTAAATTCATTTTAATTTGAAATTGACTTTACCGTTTTTCATATCTGAGAATGACATATATAATTTCAGAATATTATCCTGCGTATTATTTTAAACTGTTGACAAACCTTTGTGTCAACGTCATTAAAAGTCAATAATAAAACACTATATATGAAGACATATTTTGATTATTTCTTTCATGTTTAATCATTAAAAGTGCTTGCCATTTAATCAAGTTCTGAAGTGGTAGCTAATTATAATTGTATAGCCACTCAATCTGCCTGCAGTTATTTATAGAAAAGAGATCATCTGAAAGATCATTTCATGTTTTATAGTTAATCGTGACTACGTTATGGTATCTTCCGGTCTATTTGAGTAGAACGAGTGTGACTCAATCAAAGGGCTGTAACGATATATCGTGCGGGGATATTTTTTAAAATTATTTTGATATTTTATTTCATATTGGCCCTTTTATGAGCCAACTATCTCCCAAACCTTAGAATTATGACGTCACAATTGTAATGACGTCAGAATTACCATACAAAATATTTTGTCTCATTACACAAAGCTGACTTGGTATATAATACAATGATATTGCATAGCAAATGAAAAAAAGAATTGATGGCACAATTTGGACAATGTGGGATATTTTCTGCAAATTAGCCAAATACTGAACAAAATATGACGGTGAAAAGTTGGTAATGCGGCAAGACATGAAGGCGGACGAATACGCCCTACACACTAACAGTCACTGAAAAAATGATAAAATCGGTAGAAATGACACCAAAAGATAATGAAATGTTGGAATATATATGTTTAGAAGATACGCAAGAGATTAACACGAGTAAGTATTGAAAATATGAGGAATTTACGTTAATAGGTACGGTCGAGTTGGCGATGAAAAATCTTGAGTTGAATCCATCACATACAGAATCACCACGCAAACATCAAATGTAAATATGATAAAAGACCCGTTAGTGAAAAAAAGGAAAATCAAAGAAGAAACACATAACAAGAGAGCTCTCCTTTGATACTACACACCCGGAAATACTGCTCGTCGCCTCCCTGCCCAACCTATTTAATTCGATTTCCTCGTCGTTATCTGGTAGTTTTCTCTTTTCTGTGACAGGTGTTTCATCATTTCTAGGCCTAAATGCATATTTTTCTTTCTATAAATAGATGCATTAATGTTCTTCCGGCATTTACATTATCATATAATAACATTTGCGCTGCAACCCACTATTTGATTATTACCAGCAGAAATGCATTTCATTTGAGTGTATTTACATTTGCACTGCGACCCACTATATGAACATTACCAGCAGAATGAATTTCATTTGAGTATATTTACATTGGCACTGCAACCCACTATATGGACATTTGTTCAATGAGAGTCTTGTCGCTTCGCTTCAGATAACATGAAGAATGCCCTAGCGGGCTTCATGCAAAATGGATGTAACCGATTTGCGTTCATACCGGCATAAAAATTACAAAAACGACGTTCAATCCATATATATATACTGTAACGCCCACTCATAACTAAGTAAGTTCAGTTAAATAGCATGTGACATGTCCCTGTGTGCCTATTTGCACATCAAGATGAAAAAACTGTCGAATGTTCTAGTCGGGTGTTTAACGTTTAGTTAAATAACATAGCATTTTATTTCTTCTCTATTGTTTGATTTTTTTTTTTTTTTTATTACGTCCTACTAACAGCTATGGTAATTTGAAGATCCCCGTACCACGATCAAAATATGGAACCATGCTTTGATCAATCATTTTGAAAAGAAAAGTATACTTTGCGGAAATTTAATGGAGTTAGAAAGCTTAATTTTTTACTTGATTTGTTTGGTTTGTTTTGTTGTTTGAGCTTTTTACGTCCTGTTAACAACTATGATGATTTTAAGGATCCTCAAAACGTGCATTCGGCACTTATTTCTCCGGAATGACTATAGCTTTGATAAATCATATTTGAAAAGAGAAGTATACCTTGAGGGACTTTGAAGAAACATATTTGAAATGAAACAAACACAATATAATCAACAACATTATGAGTGTAAAATGTTCTGCGGGGCCACACCGGGATCGAACCCTTGAATTAAGATTTTTGTTTTACTACCCCCCCCCCCCCTTCCTCTCTTTGTTTCTTTCTGTCTGTCTTTGCCTCTCAATTAAAGCAAATGTAAATATAATATATATGTATTATGCCATCTTGAAAATTTGTATCATATTGTAGGGAAAGATCTTGATATAAGTTGTTAAACTTGTGCCCAACTCCCATTGCATATAAATTACATTAAAATTTGTTTAAAACAAACTCAGATTTGTATACCATCGTTGAAACCAATTAAGCTACTTTGACAAAGGAAGTCTACCCTCTAATACGTGCTACAGTTATATCCAAACGGAAGTTAAGGGGAAGTTAAGGGGAGTTTATTGTATAAAGGAGAAAGGGCAGTGTAGTGGGACAGGCATCCTTAAGTTCAAGCCAGGTTTTTGTGGTAGAGGGCAACCGGAGTGCACTGGGGGGAAAACCCATCGACATATGATCGATGTACCTTGCGAACATCCCAATGTAGGCCTCGAACCCGCAACCCAGTGGTGGAGGGCTAGTGACCTTAGACGGTCAGATGCCTAAACCACTCGGCCAACGCAGTCCCAATTTCTTCTAGACATAACTTAAATAAATATGCTTTATAACGTATTATTTTTTGGCGGTATGTTATAGGTAAATATGTGATCTGACAATTTGAGTGGAATATGAATCCAAAAATTTGCTGAACATCCGATATTGCACTAGTAAACGTCATTGCCTCTTAACGGTGCTGTACGAAATTTCTACCCCGAATAATAAGTTCCCGGGTCAAAGTCGCGAGTCTTACCTCGCGCGTTAATATAAGAAACATGATTAAACGGTAATGTCATACGGATGGTACATTTGTACTTTCATCACTACGGGGGACATTCGCTTGACAGGCTGTCGAGGATGCCACGCACACCCGGTAAGGCGATAATCAATTATTAACGGTTTGGTTTACGACATGTTCTGGTAACTAGTGTCAAGTAAGTGCTTGTTCAAGAACCGTCAATGTCGTAAACACGCTTTGTAGATAATGGTAGGAGACGCTAGACATGATCGACGGTTCATATTTAATGTAAAAAGTTGTCTCCTGTGAGTTAAAATCTATACTGCGCACGTGTCAACCGACAGTTAATCTACTGGTTCATCCAACATGGCATTTTAGCTTCTGATGATAATGAATGAAGTCCCCCTCCCCCTCCCTCCCCTACTATATTTATAACATAAACTTTATTTATTTTACAACAATTATGAGACAAGTTATTTTAACTTGTATTAATCACTTTTGTTGGCCCTGGTATAGCGCGCGGAATATCTAAATGGTGGAAGAAACCGTAGTACCATGAGGAAACCAACGTGATCGGGCAGGTGACCCAATACCTTTTCACGTCCGATCGGGGAATCGAACCCCGGTCACCTTAATAAAAGGCAAGTGCGCTATCCACTGCATAACCCGACCACCCATGTTTTATCTTAGTACTATTGTTTCTATTTTTTTGAGAATTAATGAAATATGCAACTGATTTTCAAAATACGAAATGCAAATTACGTTTCTTGCTTATCCTTATTGGCACTACCTTGATGAATCAATTTTGAAGGTCGAGTCTTACATAATGATATTTGTATTTATGAACCCAATATAATACCATAGTACTGAACGTGTAAATATTTTAGCGGTAATCTTATTTTATCACTTTTCGCGTTTTAATTATTGCGCTAAATTTTAAATGTTCAAATTGAAGTTCTCCATTGCATATTTTCGAGATGCGATACTGCATCGATGTATTAAAATTCGATGACGCGCTATAATATGAGCACACTAAAATAATCCGTTTACAGTATGTTACTGACTGACACACCTTAATTAGAAACAGAAAATCTGGTGATATAATGTTTACTCTGCCAAGGGAACTCTTTATGTCGATGACATGTGTTGAATTTACGTATTATAAATGGAAGACACACCGATGATGCTATAGGAAATGTTACTTTTTATAATGCAAGAGGTTCGAGTGTCATAGATTATGTATTAACACACGAGTCATGTTTTGAAATTGTTTAAAGTATTGAAGTTGGAGTTTTTAACATATATTCTGACCATTGTCCGGTCATTTTTTCCATTTGTGTAAATAAAGGTATGTCAGATAACGTGGCTGATGAGTGTTCCGTGAGTCAGCATGAGAGATTACAGCGTGTGAATGTGAAATGGAAGGATGCGAATACAGAGGAAGTTACGAGAGTACTAGAGAGAAATATTGATAGTTTAATAGATATCTGTAATGTATCTGATCTCAGCAAAGCTAGTATTGATATGAGTGTAGATACGTTCGCATGTGAACTTAATAATCTTATTTTACCTTTTTGTACTAGTAGTAATAATGTTATACGTAATAATGTGAGAAACTCAGACAGAGTTGATGATAAACCATGGTTTAACGTACATTGTAAACGATTATATAGAGAGTATAAAAACGCCCTTTACACGTTTAATAATTGTAAAAACGATGAAAATCGTATTAGTCTTACTAATAAGAAAAAAATGTATAAAAAGTTGGAATATAAACTTAAAAAAGAATACAAATGCCATCAAGGTAACATGTTAAACTATATGAGAAAACATAATCCTAGGGCATTCTATAAACACTTTAAAAATCGAAAAAAGAATGTAAAAAGTGAACTGAATGCAACCGATTTTTTCGATCATTTCCAAAAGTTAGCTATATCCAGCCCAACCAATAACGATGACGTTAACGATTTTTTGCTTGAACATGACACTAACGGTCCAAATGTTACATTTGAAGAGTTAGACGTTAATATAACAGAGTCTGAGATATTGTGTGCAAT
This sequence comes from Mizuhopecten yessoensis, assembly GCF_002113885.1. NCBI lineage: Eukaryota > Metazoa > Mollusca > Bivalvia > Pectinida > Pectinidae > Mizuhopecten > Mizuhopecten yessoensis. The sequence goes on from NW_018406654.1 coordinate 722,377, forward strand.
AAAGAAATTAAATACAAATAAGGCATGTGGTCCTGATGGCATTTTAAACGAATACATGATTAAATTTAAGACTGTTTTATTGCCATGCTTAGTTATTTTATTCAACAATATACTCACATCCGGGCACTTTCCGGAAACATGGTCTAAAGGTAATATTGTGCCTGTCTTTAAGAAGGGAGATGCAAATAATACTAATAATTACAGAGGTATTACTCTAGTTAGCTGTTTGGGAAAACTTTTTACGTCAATCATTAATAATAGACTGATGTCATTTGATAAGAAATACAGTAAGATAACTGACGCTCAATTTGGATTTAGAAAAAATCTTTCAACTATAGACGCTATATTTGCATTACAGGCCATAATTAATCGGAGTCTTAAACATAAGAAACGATTGTATTGTTGTTTTATTGATTATACAAAAGCATTTGATTTTATTAATCGACAAAATATGTGGTTCAAATTAATAAGGGAAGGAATTGATGGAAAGTTATTAGTGTTAATAAGGTCTTTGTATAATAACGTAAAATGTTGTGTTAAGTATAATGGTTCATTATCTGACTTCTTCAATTGTGTAAACGGATTGTTTCAAGGGGAAATTTTGTCTCCATTATTGTTTTCATTATATGTAAATGACTGTGAGATGCAATTTTTAATTGACAACTGTCCATCGATAGAAATTCAAACTTTAAATCTGTTCCTGCTGATGTACGCAGATGACATGGTAATTTTTTCGGAAACACCAGAAGGCTTGCAAGACATGTTAAATTCTTTAGAAGCATTTACAAAAAAGTGGGATCTAACGGTCAATACAGATAAAACAAAAGTGCTGGTTTTTAGAAATGGTGGTATTTTAAGAAACAATGGAAATTGGACATATAACGGATGTCCTTTGGAAATCGTAAATGAATTTAATTATCTAGGTATGTTGTTAAATTACAACGGCACTTTCAGAAAAACACAGCAAAAAATAGCAGATCAAGGAAGGAAAGCTTTATTTTCAGTTATGAATGTATGTCGTAATAATTATTTTAATATTGAAACCCAACTATCAGTATTTGATACATATGTAAACAGTATTTTGTGTTACGGTTCAGAAATATGGGGTTTTCATAAAGCCCCGGATGTTGAAAAAATACATATTATGTTTTGTAAAAAATTACTCGGTGTGCGTAAAAATACTTGTAATGCTATGGTCTATTTAGAGCTTGGTAGATATCCATTATCACTGCTGAGGAAATTCAGAATTTTTAAGTATTGGATAAAGATTATAAATACTGATAATTGCATTTTAAAATCATGTTATGAAGACATGTTAGTGCGTAACGACAAATGGGTAATTAATATCAAGAATGAATTATATAGAATAGGTCTAGGTTACATATGGCAAACAGATAACATTGATAATAGCTGTTTGATTATAATTAAAGAAAGACTTTTAGATATTTATAGACAAGATTGTATAGAACAAATTAGAACATCATCAAAAGGATTTTTTTATACATGTCTTAACAAAGAAGTTGGTATACAGGGTTATTTAAGAAAATCGTTTATGAAAGGTTACTTAAAAGAAATAACAAAAATTCGGCTTTCAGCCCATAATTTAAATGTAGAGAAAGGTCGTTATCAAAATATTCCGCGACTTTTAAGAATCTGTACCGCTTGTGATATAGATGATGTCGAAGATGAATTTCATTTTATTCTTAAATGCCCCTGTTATTCTGATTTACGTGAGAAATTTTTAAAAAAGTACTATTGTAAAAAACCGAGCATGTTTAAATTAATTCAGTTATTTAACGGACAAAACACAAATGAATTAGCAAAATTGGCCAAATACATTAAAGCTGCAAATTCAAGAAGAGCTTTATTAACATAAGTAGTTATGCTCTCCGAGTGTTTTGTCTCGTCTGTGTATTTATTAGTATTTTCGATATTTGTCAATGTTATGAGAAAGTATATATATATATATATATATATCATGTATATGTGTTACACTGATGAGTCGCAAGACTCAAAGTTAATAAAGAACTTGAACTTGAATTAAGTCATATATTGAGTACGACAAGGATCTTGGACAGCACGGTACAGACAAAATAAATTTTTGAGATCTTTAATGTAAAAATCAATACACGTCTTCCCTCTATAGGCAGCATGCATTCCATACGCCAGCAAGTGTGGTGTACAGCTAGGGTAGTTTATCGCATGCGAAAAACAGGGAGTGGCGACCAATAGGAACCAGCCACTGCCTTGTCGTCAACTGCGAACAAATTCTTTCAGTTTGCATCTGACTTGGTCTGGTAATGAATGTGTAACACGCGTAATACAATAGAGACCACGTGACTAGTGCTATTTCCACCTGTCGTGTAGGGAAATGACACGCCGGGCTCGTGACCGAAGGGTTGCGGGTTCGAGTCACCTCACGGCACTTTGTTGTATACTTTAATCCGCTTGTTCCAGCCTACTAAGCTGTAAGTGAATACGTGGTTGGGCAGTGTTATAGTTGTAGAATGCTATATTTGAGCGCCGAAATGGCAGCACCGGCTGTATGCTCCCAAGGGAGTTGAGTAAGATATTGGCTGGTTGCAGAGGCCCTATAAAAACGGATGATAATTTGTGAACCGCTTTGAGACGACCTCTGAACTAGGTTGTGCGAAAGCGGTATATAAGAACCTCGAATTATTATTATTATTATTACATCTGAATCACCTGTTTCGTCTTTTGTGGTACTTAATTTTAACCACATCAATAATACATATCTCACTTCGACGTGTGAAACAGAAACCTATTTCACAGAATTACCTCTAATCGAATCTGTCCAAGAGCCACCCCACCATCTGCTTTAAATGTATTGTATTGCCAATTAAATTGAACAAGGGATTGCGCACGAGATTTAACAACTTATCACAGCCTTCTCCTGTCAATCATTTACAATTACATGACAGCAATGATAATAGGCATACGCATGATGTAGATATACATACAATCACACAACATAAAGAACACCGGTTCAAAATGTATTGCTGGATTTGCTGAAGTTATTGCATTTGTCTGCAGACGTAAAGGAAGTTCTAGATTTAACTCTATACCTAAGGCATTCAAATGTCGAAACAAACTACACATTTCATTGCCAAAATGTTGACACTCAAAGAAAAAGTGAAAGGCATTCTAAAATGGATGTCCATTGATGCAAACTGGACTATCGACAATATTCACTCTATAAAGGTCATATTTAAGGGAACTGTACTTGTGCCTCAGTTTAGTATGCATAATATTCAATTTGCGTTTTCCAAAACTGAATTAGACAGGAGGGAATGGTTAAACGTTTGGTAAGAAAGTTTTTAAATACATTTATAATAGTTAATGATCAGATAGTCTTCCCTCATAAAAGAGATCACCAATTTGTCATTTCTATAAAACAACTTGCTATTAGTAAACATTTATATTAAATCAAAAATCTATTCAAAGCCCCATCTCACTTTTTGGCTGTCTTTGTGTGATTTATTTATTCATACCTGACAGTATTTTAAAATCAATGAACATAATGAACATAGAATCTTTAGAGAAATAAGTTCTATCAGTAAGGTTACGGCCAAATCTCGGTCACTGATAGTCCATTGGCAGAGTCAATCACCTTTTATTAGAAATGCAAAGTTTGGACACCTATTTAAAAATATATTCGGCCGATGCAGAGAACCGATTAAAGGAAATTTGTTTCGCACCATTTGCCCTTCATGCATAATTAAAATATAAAAACCGATACACTGTGTTTTCTATCGCACCTTTGAACAAATCCTGTCACCTTAAGACCATAAATCATCGTTGCACTGGGTTAGTATATAACGATAATGTGCGTTTGGACGGTGTTCATCGCACCGAATGTGGTTCAAACGATGTATCCGCAAAACAAAAACTAAACATTTAATATAGTCTCTCCAAGTAAAATGATATAATTCCTATTATCATTTACGAGAATAAAATAAAAAAAAATCAAGCGGACAGAGAATTAACGCGACGATTTCTATCTCACGAAAACAAATATATCAGCAGTAACCTGATAGGTAATATTTATTAAGAACAAATATATAAATAATACACAACTGTGTTTGTAGAATTGTCATTGCGTTGTGTGTACTGTACGCATTTGTTTGTGTTTGTTTTAATTTCAATACTTTGGACATAAGTAAAGGTCAGTTGGACAGGACACGTCCATCGACCAGGTAGCCCAACCAGTTAGAACACACTATGACAACCTGAAGTCCAGGGCCTGTATTCATGAAATCTCTCATGCTCACGCATGGATTTTGTGCTTAAGCTTAATTTGTTCCGTTTATACAATAATAATGAAATCTAATATTGTTATTAATTTGAAAACAAGAATGAAGAAACTTAAAGTCAAAAACTGTTTTCAATATTTTCAATTCATTTTTTGCTCGTTTGACATGATTTAATAAAGTGAGTTACACGAAAGTTGGTTTGAGCACAAAACGCATGCTTGAACATGAGAACGGTTTCATGAATATGGGTCCAGGGCCCGTATTCATGAAACCGTTGTCATGCTCAAGCATTGATTTTGTGCTTTAGCTTAATTTCTGGTTCTGGTTAAAAAATAAAAAAAAATAAAAAATAAATGATTTGGAAAAGTTTTGGAGAAACTTAAAGCTGACTACTGTTTTCCATGTTTACATTTGACTTTTTGGTCGTTTGACATGATTAAAGCAAGTTACAAGAAAGTTGGTTCGAGTACAGAATCCATGCTTCAGTGTGGGAACGGTTTCATGAATACGGGCTCAGGGTTCGAATCCCGGTCTAAACCAACTTTTTTTTTACATTGAAACATTATCGTTGATTATATCTTATTTATTTAATTTTTAAAATTTCTCATAAAAGTCCCGAAAGGTTTGATTTGATTTCTTTTTCAAGAAATATTAATCAAAGCTTAAGTCGTGCCCAAAAAAACATTTTCCAACACTTAGTTTTCCAACACTTGACAGTGTTAAGGGGATCTTTAAAAGTAACTTTTTCCAAGCTGACCTGTATTTGAGTTTGACCAAGTCCTTCTTTGATCATTCATTTTTTTATAATCATTTTTTTTTTAAAGTTAAGAGAAGATATTATATATCAAAAATTGTCCCAGGTTGACCTGTATTTGAGTTAGACAAAGTCCATCTTTGATCATTCATATTGTCAGAATCATTAATTAATAATTAAGACATATTTATATATAACAAAAATAATATTATTACGTTACTGAGAATAATATAATCAAAAACATAAATTGACAAAAATATGTTGAACTTCGTAATGTTTTTTTTTTTATTTATAAAATATTAATTTTACTTTTTTTACATGAATAATGGAACAATAATTTTTAACTCGTATAGTGTGCATATGAAATCCTGCCTTCACGTTCTGACAGCGAGAACAAATACTAATTATACATACGTGTACATCTCGTAACTGCGTATAAATATGCAACACTAATTCAGCTACACATAGAAATTAAATTTTGTATTTATAAACCTGCTAAAATATAAAATTCGAATCAGCAATCGATTCTAAACGAGAACAAGTACATTTTACGTAAAACATAATGACGCCATATGTGTACGTATATATATATACAACGCTAAATATAAATATATATCAATATTAATGTGTGGTTAAAACCGACCGGCTTACAAAGCAATACAAATTCATAAATGAATGTATCAATAATTCACTAAAGTTTGTCTATAATCTGAACGTCGTATATCACCATTGATTGGTACAATGCTAGCGTGAGGTTGTACTATATACCGAAAAATATTCGCTGCAGTTTCATTTTCGCCTTTTCGCCCGACGTAATGAGGGTGAAACAACATGATAACACTTGGTGAACATGGATTATTCTGGAGAAGGGCGAAAATATTCCCTGAAATCCGGAATACAGTATGAATGTGTTAATATTGCTTAAAGTTGATATATTTATGTGAAAAATCAAGTAATATTTAAGCATTAAACTGCCTTCTTTGGAAAGTTATTGTCCTATAATTCTCACAGGAATGCAGAATAATTGAATCACGCGCGATAGCGCGTTTTGATTATATACACTTAATATAGTGACGTCGGTCAAAACGACGATATTTAGTCACGACGTCACAAACATGTTCTTCATATCATTACACCATTGGGAATTATGTGAGAGTTATGATCTGATATCTTTCTATTTTGTTTGGTAAGGTTATATATTGGCAATGCAGAGCAAATGGAAATATTGATAAATATAGACTACAGTGACGGAATCATAACTCCAGAGGACATACCAAAATCCTTAAATCTTGGAGCAATTATTCCCTGCTAAACGTGCAGCACTTAGGGAAGTTGAATACCCGCTACACCCGTAACCAGTATTCCGTCTTTGCGTATTGCAGAGTTGTCTTCTCTTGTGAGCAGGTTTTGATTGTTACGTCATTGGTTTGTGTGAGAAAATGACGTTGTTTTCTCAAAAATTTATGACGTTACTCCCACAAACCAATGACGTAACAATCAATTCCTGCTCTCAAGAGAAGATAACTCTGCAATACGCAAAGACGTAACAATATGACCGGATGGTTCTGGATACCTTTGATATGGCATTTTAGTGAAGCAGCTCTCTAAATTCTGTTTTGGATCCACGCTATCGCAGTGAAGCAAATACACCAACACACCGCCGCCAGCAACTATGCTTGTAATACACACTAACTGACACGAATTACATGACATCAGCTGTTGATGGAAGCTGTAAAAACCCCGAACCAAAACAAATTAAATCTAAATTAAAACTAGATACGAAAAGAAATCGATCGAAACCGATCACTATGAATCCAAAAGAAACAGCATCACGCAACATTCGAAAACATGGAGAAGTATTTCCTGTACCGTACATGTCAACGAAATTTCGGAATATAGTAAAATAGAATAGAAAACTATACCTCATGGTTAATAAAAACGCATGGTAGAAATTTGAACATAAAAGTTGATAAGAAAATATAAAGAAAACCGGGAATTTAATACTTAGACATGAAAAATCAAAATACAGCCATTATACACCCTTACCAAAACAAGAGGAACAAAGAGGTTCTATGTTCCCTGAACAACGAATGGACCGAGCATACTGTGTTAAATCATGTCGCTTATGCGATAATAAACTGAATACAAATCAAAACGACGTTATACAAGGACAACATGTCAGTGACTATTTCGTGAAATCCAATTATTTATTTTTTATGTGTCTAAAAGGAGGCCATTGCTCCACAATCGTGACAAATTGTCTGCTATGTAACTTATATTTCCGTGCTTAGGTATCGATTCTTGAAATCTACAACCAATTAGAAACAATCCGGAAACATATGTGTATCAAGCCGTTTCCTGTTTATGAATATTTGATATGATGAACAGCATTTCATCTTAAATGAAAGAAACAGGTTTAACAAACAATTGAATTGTGTGAAAATGAACGTAGGGTAAGAATTGTTTAAGTAGTAGTATGAATTTATGAATTACATGTAATATCATGCCAGGTTAAATTCATTTTAATTTATCTATACAATTCGGAACACATGTTAAGGTGAGTTTGTTTTGACCCAAAGCTCATATAAGATAATACTGTCTTCAGCACTAACGAGGGATAAAATCATGATAATAATGAATGTCTCTTTTGCTTACCCGAATACAATGTAATTACATTTGTTAATCCGTCAATATTATTTTTAAGCTGATTGTCTGTCTGTCTGTCTGTCTGAAATCATAAGTGTGTCTTTTACTTGTCTTTCTCTTCATTTTTCACATGATAAATATAATTTGATATCATGTTACACCTAGTCATCTTTCATTGTGTGTATATATATATACAGTATTGGTTTACGTAGGGAAAGGGCGTCCATGATGTCCGTGTTAACTGTGCCTAATCCCCTTACTGTATGTATCCCAGTGGCAATAAAATATGTTTAAACCGTCACGTGATCAAACTGATTTATCATCATCGAGAGTTTACCACATACGTCATTCAGGACGTTGTTTACCAATGACGTAATACTATAGTTGTACGTTGCAGCTACAATGTCAGGATATTTTCCAAAATTTAAGACTTTAAAACATATTAGTGGGTTCGATATATAACTCAATCAATCTAATATAATTGATTTTTTCACTAATCGATATCGATTTTATATTGACCTATCAGAATAATACTTTCTTTCCATTATACTTAAATTAACCTTTTCATCATTATGCATTGAAATATAATTGATAGATATTTGCACAGCGTTTCTGTTAAATAATACATTTGAATTAGATGGCCTAATATACCATTAGTTCAAATTTTCGCATCGCACTCTTTATACATATCAGTATTGTGCAAATCCGTGAAATCAGGTGGCAATCAACAGGACGAAATTTCATATTCTATTGTACCTATGCATACGACGTAATTGTGACGTCACAATCAACACAGTGAGAGGACGTTCGTTTTATTTGCGCTAAAACGATGCAGCTGCTCGCCGGAGTATATCATCAGGTAGTAAGGCCACCTAAAAAATATTTCATCATTGACGAGGAACACAATTACAGAACAAAGATATCTATACGTGAAAACAGTTATTTTAGGTAAAATAAGTTTGGGATATACATTGTTATTTTTATTTTGTAAAGTCGAGATGTACATAAAATGTAAATGTATGCGTTGCATTCAATGACTAAGGATCAACATTTTATTAGATTATTTACTGTAAACAGTTTTTTATAGATATGAGTAAACCATTTTTTTTAACTATTACCTAATCGATTAATCCAACTGCTAGGTTTACGTGTAGTATTCGGCAATCTTGGAAACAGATCAAGTTGCTCTGCAAATATCGACGTTCAATATGTCTGCTTAGCCGTTATTAGTGCAGGCATTTATTTAAATGGATGTTTTATTATTTAAACAACACTTGAGAAATATTTCGTAATGTCGACTGATGTCGTGTTACCGAAGTTCGTGGTAAATCGACTTTTCCATATCATTAGTGTTTGAAGAAAAGAAATGATCCGTATTGGTTCATGTTTGTTGAAAAATAACCTCTTCACCATATGTCCTTAATCGATCTGCTAACGTCGTCGTGTCATTTGTGAGTGTGGATTGGGAAATACTGAGGTCAAAGTTTAAGCAATGTTATAGGTTCCCGGACTCCCACTGTTCGGATTATATAGGTTTCCGGACCCACACTGTTCGGGTTATATAGGTTATGTTATAAATCAAACCGCGTTAAAGTTGTTCGTCCTGTAAATGGCCTGTCAGCCGCGGAATCACGGCTATCGATTTATAATATACACGTACAAATTTTCATTAATAACGCATATTTACAATCAATATACATTTGTGTACACAATTATCCGCGTTGTTACATTGTATTGTAACAAAAATGTTAAACAAACGAGCTTAACGGGAACAGGGGCGTACATAATACAAACTGGCAGGGAGATGGCACCACGTTCAAGGAAGAACAGCATATGTGTTCTGAGACATACGCGTTGTAAGCTACGGCTGGATCAATACTCTGTTCTGACGACTAATTACCAGGAAATATTAAGATTCACACAGTTAAACGGTCCTCACGCAATTCTGTCACATCAGTTGTGTATGTGTGTGTAGTCTGTGAGCCGCGCGCGTTGTGAACAGGTGCTTATTCCAGCCAGCTTCAGCAGCAGCAGCAACAGCGGCAAAGAGAAATAAAGTCACATCCAAAATGGATGTGTAGCTCTATGTGTATGCATAATCCATACAAATCATTAGTGTACGGTTGAATAAATCAAATACGTTAACGGCTTTAATTCTACAAGTGTGAAGTTCGGTCTTTAATCAATATTTTTCGCACGAATACGCGTTTATGTCATATATTATTTCATTAAATATAAAACAACCACTACATTCTATGATATTCATACATATAACGATGATCATAAGTATTCAATATATATATATATATGAAATAAATTAATGGACGAAAAGTAATTATCAAAATCAAAATGTGTCGCCATGTTTATTTCTCGCACAAGCACAGATGTCTTCAAATAACGAAAATACGAATTAAAAGCAAAATATCTCCTAGAGTTTTTAGGGTCACCCAATCCCTCTGACAGAACAGCACATGTTCGACTTCAAAACATTTAACACAAATTTCAAACAAAATGTTTTCTTACCTTTATGAAGCCCAGTAAATCTGTCTTTCAGCACCGTTAACTCGTAAATCTGACCGTATTCCTCAAACACTGGTCTCAGATCTTTGTCTTCCAGGTTTCGTGGAATTTGACCCACAAATAACTTAACGGCATCATGATCTTTCATTGGGATGCTAGCTGACTGCTGTGGATGAGCAAGTTGCGAGCCATTATGCAATGAATGAATATCCTGGAGCATTCCGTTCGCTAAAGTAGCCATTTACCGTATGTCAAGAAAGAGGAGAGGAAGCTGACGGCTGGATGTCGTAACTAAAATACACAGTGCACGTTATTGCTTCAACACACAAGCACACACTGTGGAGAGAATCCTTGTGATGACAGAGAAGACTAGGTTATATCAAAAGGATGTAATCACAGAAAATCTTCCTCCAAATGCCAATGAAAACAGACAAATGTTATGTAATTAATTTGATAATTTAGTAGGTCGATTTGATAAAAATATATGCGCGTGGGTTGCGTATTCACCTACACACACAGACACACACGTTATACACGGACACACGTACGCAAGGGTAAGAGTCAGGTTTGATATCCAGACAAAACACAATACTCTTAGATGAGAGCAGAACAGATATCAGCTGATTCAAAGATGAGGCACACGTGCGCTCAACACGACTGTGCTACAGTGAAAATTCAGGAGGCCGCGATTGTAGAGAATGGTTAGCAGGTTTTTAACACTGAGCATATACAGCAATATCGACTGAAATTGTTTAGTGCCAAGCCGAGAATCATTTACTGCTCAAAGATAGAGGAGCATGTAGCAAATTTCGTGCAGTTTTGTAAGTCAAGCGCACGTGATATTGTGAATTGAACAGAAGATTCCAAAAAAATGTAATACAAATGCTCTTGTTCAATGAGCGGCACACTACCTACACGTGTGTTTAACCTACTGTTGACAGTAAATGGCGACACAACAGGTCAATGTAGTCGATACACGAGAGATTACACTTGTAGAATTCACGAATACGAGCTATTTCCAATGTACCGTAGACTTATCAATGAGCAGGCACGTGCTAGCGATCAATTTAAGCATACGCTATCCAACAGGAGAGAGAGAGAGATAGAAACTGTGTCTTTCCTGCAATCGTGTTGAGACTAAGTGTAGAAATCGATTAATTTGACAAGACGATTTTGTGTGTATCAGTGCGGTATATAGCTATGAGTATATATACAATTCTGGGTTAATTTCTAACCTTATTTTTTTGTCATGAAAATAAAAATAAATATATAACTTACAACGACTAACTGCACCACACTAGACCAGCTTACACAACGAAACAACAGGGACTACCTCCGTCGGTGTATTAGTATAAACAAGAACCCACGTTACTACACAGCCTTACGTATACCCTCTCCGTTCAACGTCGTGAAAACTCTCGACGCATCTTATTTACATAGATAACACAATCTTCCCAGGATGCAACAGTATGCTCAACCATTTTCACAATATAATCGATGTGGAAGCTCTGGGTTCTACAGTAGTCGGGTTTGCTAGAAACGTGAAGGAACCCCAGGCATAACATTGTCGTATCGTTAAGGATAAACTGATCGATACTCTTCGGTATGGAATGGCGCTCGTTCGGGCTTGGCTCTGAGGCTGGAAACCTGCTGCTTTGAGCTCGGGAGCGGATCTCGAGCGGGAAATCGGCTCAAAATGGGATTCAAGAAGTGTAACCACGAGGGTTGTCATGTTTACACGATAGTTAAGGCTATTAACCGTACGCGACACATTTTGAACTTTGACATGTCGGGTTAACGATTCTTGTATTATGCATTAGTCAGACTTGTTGTGTAATAAATTATAAATGAACACAAATATGGCTGGGTTTGCGTTTTTTTCAGTTTTAAAACAATATCACGTATATTTGCGATTTTGGTGTGGTTGTCGCTTCCTCATAACTACCAACGACAAATAAGATGTCTACAAATAGTGGGGTTGTTCAAGGGCCACACTTTTAGTTCGAACTCACGAAGTATCGTGATAACGGACAAACGGGAACAATTATTTATAAAATATGAAGATGGAAGAAGTGTTTATTTTAAACATGTATCATATAATATGCCAGTATAAAAGAAGATAACAGAGAAGAAATAATATAAATACCAAGTGTAGCAATCGTTTGCGGCAGATTAACGCTGACCACGTCTATGTCTCTTAGATGACGGCATAAAGTAGAGCTCCTGATCCTGCAGGGAGATCGCATGCATGTATTAGTCCCATCCATTACGACGCTGCCATTCGACTCATTATATGTGAATTCTTTTAGAATTACAAGGCGGCAGGGTTAAAATGTACCAACTATCTTAATAACATCCTCATATACCGTATTACGGGTTCTTTATGCGGGCTTACATTTTCGTGATTTTGACCCGAACTTAAAAAAAAAAAGATTTACACAGAAATATAGGATCTTACAAGAGTTTCCATTTCATATGAGATTTATGAAATTTAGTGAGCCTCTGGCGATCTAAAATGAAAATTTCGTGACGAGTTTCATGTATTTCATATGAATTGAAAAGGAGTGTAAGATCCGTTTTATCACATAATCAAGATTTGTGGCATTTATTCGTGTAAAACGACAGATTCCATGCAACCTTGAATGTAAAAAGCTGCCATTTTGACTCCAGTGCGTAAGTGTGTGACGTCATGTACTTGTCCTAGACGTGACGTCACAATTAGAACAATTGAAATACAACCAATCACAGGGCTGATAGGTCAGATTACGCAAACAAATTTGACATGATGACATGATAATTCACTGGATAACACAGGACATTATTTGATGATAACATATATTTTCAACTATCATTACTCTTTATGTATATGAATCGTCATAACCACATGCGCGCTATTTCATGACGAGCTTCCGACTATGAAGTTTATTATCGCGGCTCATTTTTACGCTTGTGATATTATTCTGCAGAACATAATTTCCCTAAATTCCAAAACAATTTCATCCCCGCGGAGATATCCATGCTATACGATATGTAAGGGAGGGTATTATCGTCAAATAATTTCGTTTACGAAAAAGACAAATATTCGAAATGTTGCCGTTTATACTTTTAAAGCGAAATGCTCGGATGACAGCGCGCAGGGAGTCCGGAGTTCCTGCAGAAAACCCAACGGTTAAACATGTGACCTTGTACAATTATGTGTCTGTTGGCGTTTGATGAAGGAATTGAAATCTGAAGGTCTCGATGAAAGTCGAGTTCGCTAGCTAGTTCATCACCTGGCCAGCCATCATTCATGGTAATGATTGTTGATAACATGTCTGTTCTATTTGTTCGTGTGTTTCTCACGAGTTATCAATTTGCATTTTGTTTTCGCGAATTCACTACATTTCGTATTAAACCACATACATGTGGTTTCCGTGACGTCAGTGTTAGCAACCACTCCAACCGATACGATAGCCGCCATTTTGTTGTTGTCGTTTTGTTCATACAAATGTACAAGTCATGATTATAGTGATTTGAAATAATCATGAAGTCATACGTCATTCTATGTATCTGTCTTCCAGATTGCATTCATATTGGCTTTAACTGCAATCTAACAGACGTCCAATTATTAAATGAAACGCAACTTACAAATTACAAACTATTTTTTTGCGAATGAACTTCTGTCTAAATTAATTGTTCCATCGAACAACCAGCTTGTTGGAAATCCTAAAATATGTCGTTGCTGACCTTTCACTCCCAATGACAAAACATTATATACAACTGTGTGACAATAATAAAAACGAGTCGCGTGAGCTCGCGGATCGATAAAGCCTACATTTCTCAAATAATCCCATCGGAAGATCATTTCTCAATCTTCGGTAAGAGGTCGTGTCAGCTACGATGCTAAAGAATATTGTACGGTAGAGAATATTTGAAAATGATTTCTGTACACAACGGATCATTTCGTTCAGTGTTAATTGAAAATAGTGACATCAAAATGGATACGTAAGGCGGAAGACGCAATACTGTATACCCTGAAATTTTCGCTGCAGTTTAATTTTCGCCTTTTTTCATCCTCAGTAAAGGGGGCGGTTATATCATAACAACGAACTTTAGTATACAACCAAATATAAATACTGCATAGAAATGTAAAACAACGTCTCTTCATGGAGTACGGGACTGCTCTAAGGTCCCAAAATCAGTTTGAAGTTGGAGGAAAATGACTAACGTGTATTGAGGTTGAATAGTCAGAATGTAAAGATTCTCATTTCCATCGCAAATCACACTGTAAGCGTTACACTAAGAAATTTCGTTCATAAGGCTATGGACGCAATGTGATCAATGTCATTTTGAAGCTTCTCCTCCCGCCTCGAATAACATGAGGCAACCATTAGAAGCAAACATTTTGGTGACGTTAGGCTGTTCCAGGAATCTCGTTTGCACTAACGACATAGACAATTAACTAAAAATGTATAATTTGAATATAAGTATTGAACAGTAATTTTTCAATATTGAGGCCGATATGAAATTGAAAACATGCCGTTCAATGCTTAAATAAAGTTGTTTAAATTTGTTGGTAATTTTCCTCGAAACTGCATGTGTTACGATCACTTGCGTTCATGTGTCTTGGCGAAACCGAAGGTTTTTATATGAGCCTTTTGAACATAGTTTAATCATTTAGTCAAGACATACCCCACGGGTACAGATAACGCAAGTGATCGTAACCCTAGGGCCTATATTTTTTCTCAAAGGGGTAATAAAGTGACATATTTTCTATGTGGGTAGGCATACATGCCTCAACCAACAATGTTGTGGCTATGAAAAAAACTGTAGTGTTTGTAGGGGAGCTTTAGCATAAGCAGATACACGCCACTGCTAGGCATCTTTAATGGCGGGATCAAGACTCTTTTTTTTTTCACTCGGAACTCCTCGGTGACTCGTTCCTGGAACAGTTCGATAGAGCGTTTAGAGGAGTCACCCGAAGTTTGCAGATTGCTCTGTTTTACAAAGCATGCGCAGTATATTTACTGGAACCATGCGGTACCGTTAGGGAGTGACTACATACAGGATAATAATCCGGATAGAGGCTAGTCAAGTCATAACAAAAACCACAAAACTTATAGCAATCTACCATTTTATCAGATAATACCGGTGTAAAAGTGCAGAACCAAGGTCGTGTGAGCTACTACAAACATTACAGTTTTTTTACATGAAAAAAAAAGAACTTTATTTATTTCACAACAATTATGAAACAAGTTATTTCAACCTATATTAATCACTCTTGTTAGCCCGGATGTTAGCGCACGAGGGTATCAGTGTTTGAGGAAACCGGAGTACCCGGGGAAAACCCATGCGGTCGGGTAGGTGACCCAAAACCTGTTCACGTCCGATCCGGGAATCGAACCCCGGCCGCCTTGGTGAAAGGCATGTACGCTATCCACTGCACCACTCGACCACCCTACACAGCAACGACTCTATTGGTTGAGGCATGTATGCCTACCCACAGCTAGTAAATGTCACGTTGTAGCATTAAGTTTCGTTAAAAAACTGATTGACCAGCTGCAATGCAGGCGAACTGTTTCTACGAAAACAGCATCACGTTTTACGTACACCATTGTTAACATCGCTTTATATCAATTTAATACCTAAGATTAAAGATAAATATATCCAAATTACAAATGTTAATTCTGATGTCAATAAGAGCTTCAACCCCTATGTAACTTTAGTCTTCCGTACATTGGTCTGGATGAGTCCATTTTGGTCTCCAGTGGTGAAAAGGATAAGAAGAATTATCAGAAGGACTCGAATTTAGAGTAACATCACCTAGGAACCTTAAAAACCAGAACATCCGTTATTCACTTTAAATTTACTGACAAGTCATGTATGGTTTTAGTAAGCTATAAAAGAACTTTATTAAACGTGGCCTTTCGTAACGACTAACGGTGTTGTAAACATTGTAACACCTTCAGATTACAAAGTTTATGCAATGTTCGTCTTATTTAAAACACCAAAGAATGTTGTCGAATGCCACATATCTAAACGAAAATGTGTCTATCTGTCAATTTATAAAATTGAAGAATGTTTTCGAATGTCACATTCCTGAAAAAAACATTTGTGAATCTGTCTTATTTATATTAACAAAGAATGTTGTCGAATGTCACATACATGAAGAATATTTGTGAATCTGTCTTATTTATAAATCTAAAGAATGTTTTCGAATGTCACATTCATGAAAAAACATTGGTTAATCTGTCTTATTTTTAATATCAAAGAATGTTGTCGAAAGTCACATACATGAAGAATATTTGTAAATCTGTCTTTTTTATAAATTAAAAGAATGTTGTCGAATGCCTCATACCTTAAAGAATATTTGTGAATCTGTCTTATTTATAAATCTAAAGAATGTTGTCGAATGTCACATACATGAAGAATATTTGTAAATCTGTCTTTTTTATAAATTAAAAGAATGTTGTCGAATGCCACATACCTTAAAGAATATTTGTGAATCTGTCTTATTTATAATATCAAAGAATGTTGTCGAATGTCACATTCATGAAAACACATTTGTGAATCTGTCTTATTTATAATATCAAAGAATGTTGTCGAAAGTCACATACATGAAGAATATTTGTAAATCTGTCTTATTTATAATATCAAAGAATGTTGTCAAATGTCACATACATGAAGAATATTTGTGAATCTGTCTTATTTATAAATTAAAAGAATGTTGTCGAATGCCACATACATGAAAAAACATTTGTGAATCTGTCTTATTTATAATATCAAAGAATGTTGTCGAAAGTCACATACATGAAGAATATATTTGTGAATCTGTCTTATTCATAATATCAAAGAATGTTGTCGAATGCCACATACATGAAGAATATTTGTGAATCGGTCTTATTTATAATATCAAAGAATGTTGTCGAATGTCACATACATGAAGAATATTTGTGAATCTGTCTTATTTATAAACTTAAAGAATGTTGTCGAATGCCACATGACTGAAAGAATATGCGCCATCTAACTACCATGATACGGTTCTCTATTTACGAAACGTTAGTATGGGTGGGTTTTTTTTGTGGTTAAGTTTACCAGATCAATTTTGGTGTGACGTCATCATGCCTCTCTGCAGCTAGTGAAAAGGGATATAAGGTTCTCTTAACAAAGGTATATAAATAAACTTTAAAAGGATAATATATTTTTAACATTAAGTACGTGAAAAACTAGACTCACATGCTATTATGAAGATGAAGAAGAACAATTTTGTATGGGGATCTCCGTACCACAGCCAAAAAATGAAACTGTGCATTTGAAACTTATTTTTCCGGCATGATGAAAGCGTTGATAAATTAAATAAATAAAGAAAAGTATTCATTGTTTGACCTTTTTAAAAACATAATGGAGAAGAAATACACAAAATTGTTTTCTGCAGAGCCCGAACGGGATTCAAACCCTCGACTTCAAATTGTTATATACAATCGCTGAAACCGACTGAACTCCATCTACCTAGACTAGACAACGAAAGTGTAAGGCTAAGGAATTTAAGGGGAGGTAACTGTATGTAGGAAAAACGGCAGTTCAGTTGGACAGGAGTCTTTAGGTGATCAGCCTAAATGTCTAATTACAAACAAAACTAAATATGCCGTGTATCTCTTGAGCTTCCGGAAATTCCGCGAAATTTCAATACCAGATTTCAACAATGACATTCAGTCTTGTTCCGCCCTTCAATCTACTGAAGGCAAGGTTAATGATCTTGTTGAAGCATACACATTTGGTATAGAAGCCCTCATAGAGAAACACGCACCTCTGCAAACTAAGGTGATAACTGTGAGACCAAATGCCCCGTGGTATAATGAAAATCTCCGCGTGGAAAAACAGAAACATAGACAAGCAGAGAGACAGTGGCGACGGACCAAATTAACCGTTCACCAACTGATTTATAGAGAGCAATGTCGGCTAGTTGGTTCACTGCTCTTTCAGTCAAAGAAGGCTTATTATTCGGAAAAAATCGAGGGATGTGGCAAGGATAAAAACAAACTTTTTAGACTCACCAAAAACCTAATGGGACAGAAAGGTGAAATTATCCTACCAAGCTGTAATTCTGAAAAAGACTTAGCAAGCAAGTTCAGTGATTACTTTCTGAATAAAATCAGCTCAATCAGGAAAAATATTACCGAAGTGAACACCTCTGCTGACATTGACATCTCTGTCATGACTGCTGACATTGCATTTGATGGGGAACCATTGACAAAGCTCTCACCAACAACCCAGGACGAGTTGCGCAACATTATCATGACCTCGCAATCGAAGTCCTGTGAGCTTGATCCACTGCCTACAGACCTATTAAAGCAATGTCTTGAAGCACTGCTTCCTTTGATTACCGCAATCATGAATAAATCATTGGTTGAGTCAAAGGTTCCATTATGTTTCAAGAAGGCACATGTCAGACCATTGTTAAAAAAGCCTGGAATGGACAAGGAGGAGTTGAAAAACTACCGCCCAGTTTCAAATCTGCCTTTTCTGTCTAAGATCTTGGAGAAGGTTGTGTCCCGGCGTTTAGAGGTTCATCTCCATGCAAACAGTCTCCATGACAACATGCAATCGGCCTACCGCATGGGACACTCTACTGAGACGGCCCTCCTACGTGTACATAGTGATATAGCTTCTGCATTGGATAACAAGTGCAGAGCGGTGCTTGTCATGCTGGACTTGTCAGCTGCATTTGACGTCATCGACCATGGCATACTTTATAAACGTCTGGAATACTCTTATGGAGTGACTGATACCGCACTATGCTGGATACAGTCATACCTGAGTGAACGACGACAGTGTGTTGCCATCGGATCTGCCACCTCACATGACAAAGTACTAGATTTCGGGGTTCCTCAAGGGTCGGTGTTAGGACCACGAAAATATTGTATGTACTCCAAACCGATTGGAGAGATTTGTCGTCGCCATAGCCTTCGCTATCATTGCTATGCTGATGACACACAAATTTACATGGTCATAAAACCACAGGACAGTTGGAATACAGTCTCAGAAAGTCTGGAAGCTTGTCTGACAGATATCAGTATCTGGATGAACGCCAACATGCTTAAACTTAATCAGGAAAAGACGGAACTAATCGTCTTTTCCCCAAAGTGTCAGCAAACAATGGCTCTCCAGCTCAAGGTTGGTGCCAGAACTATTGAGACTGTTCCAGCTGTTAAAAACCTAGGGGTATACTTTGACAGTTCTCTGAACATGGAGAAACAAGTGAACGCTATTGCCAAATCCTGTTACTACCAGATCAGGAACATCGGCTGTATTCGGCAGTTTCTAACTGCAGATGCATGCAAGATTTTGGTGCATTCACTTGTTACCTCTCGGTTGGATTATGGTAACGCCCTGCTCTGTGGTATATCTGACAAACTAACTAGTCGTCTGCAGAGGGTTCAGAACACTGCAGCACGGCTAGTTACTCGTACTCGAAAGAGAGAGCACATCACACCTGCGCTTTATTCGTTGCACTGGTTACCTGTACGATACAGGTCGCAGTACAAAATTCTGGTATACACATACAAGGCACTGAATGGAACAGCTCCTCAGTACCTACAGGAACTTGTTACCCTGTATCAGCCGTCAAGATCACTGCGGTCGGAGTCAGAATCTTTGTTGTGTGTCCCAAAATCTCGTACTGTGACCTACGGAAACAGATGCTTTGGGAGGGTTTCGGCTACGTTGTGGAATAGCTTACCATCTGCTATTAGGAAGTCGAATACCCTGGCCAAGTTCAAGAGGGACATAAAAACTCACCTCTTCACGTCTGCATTTTAGAATCTTTGCAAAGACGTCATGTAAATACCACCCTTTTATTTGTTCAATTATGTGCACATTGCTTGTTAAATGTATGAAAGTGATTGCAAGCCTTTGTTGTTTGTTTTCACAATTATAACCATTACTATTATCCATATGTTGTAAAGCGCCTTAGAGTAATTTTACAAATTATATAGGGCGCTATATAAATGCTGTATATTATTATTATTATTATTAAAAAAATAAAATTTCAAGCTTTTAAATTTCAATTATAAAGGGGTTAAAATTAAGGTTCACCACATCATCGTTTGAATGGCTTGTCGAACCTTAAAGATCCTCGAACCGCCGCCACAAACTGTGATTACACATTGAAAACTGTTTTGTTTTGCCGGTAATATTTTTGCTTTGATAAATCTTTTCTCAAAAGAAAATCATACATTGAGGGACTTTTTTTATGAAGAAAATATCAATAGAGAAGAAATAAACAAAACACATCAACAGCAGTGTTCGAACCCTACCACTTTAGGCTGGCTCTAACTGCCTGAGTTACCTGGCCATCGGAGATATTCTTGCCGATCTGTAGTACAGTTATTTCCAAAGAGAACTTAAGGGGAGGTCACTGTACAAAAGAAAACAGTTGGACAGGGATCAACAATGGCCAAAGTTCCGAACCTCTTAACATGCTACAAGTGGGATACCACAGGGCAGCACACTTGGGCAATCATTGTTAATCTTATATATTAATGCTTTGTCAGGTGGTGTGGCATCACATGCCTATATCTAACCGACAACACCAAAATATGTAACAGTTCCAGATATAAATAATAAATTAACAGTGCAGGATTTTGATCATTTTAAACGAAGATCGGACAGATGTCTCATCAAGGACAATTAATCTGGAAGGCAAAATGGAAGTGAAAGACTTATTAAGCGAATAATCATTGAACACAAACCAAATCCAAATACCATACTACATATGTCCTAGATTGTCCTTGATCTCAGGTACGCCGATATATAGTACACCGACTCCATGGTTGTGTTATTGTCTTGCACGTGACCATATTAAGTTCATGTTTCTTAATTTAGAACCGGGAATTTCTTTCCAAAAAACAGCCCTTGATTCGAAAAATAGGGGATATCTAATACCTCATGTAACATTTTCAGAAATGATTTATTCATAATGCCTGAAAGAAGAAAACTGTTTCTCAATCTTTTTAACAGTTGTACATTGATCTTTAAACCAATTGATTGGCTGTAAACATAAAACCTGTTAAACTGTTATTTGAAGATTACAGGCGATCTTCAAGCAAACTAAAACCGGTCACAAACTTGCCAAATCTTCCTATTTCGGAGGAGACTCCCGATTTTCGACCCTGAAATAAAGCATTTGCAGCCAGTGAATTTGCTTACCTATTCCTATTTTCTAAGATCTGATAGAACAGCTCAGAAGATGCCACTTAAACGTGTTATTTCCCCATAGCGTGTACATGCACACATTTTAATTTATGCTATTGATTCCTAGCACGCGTTATCTCCCCAATGGAATTTTCAAAAAGTTGGCAATGATGCGGTCAATCTTACCTTCATGGTGTCAATGTTTGTTTGTCCTTTGTCCAACGAGTTCACAAAGAAGATATAGTCATCGAGAACAGAACCAGTAAATTTTTAACACTATTTGGATATGTATGACTATTACACTCAATAAATTTCGTTTTGTTATATTTTATTTAAGTGGAGTTTGGAAGATATATTTACTAAGTATGTGTTTGCACGTGCAGAGTGATGGTATTGCAGGCACTTACCTGTATAGAGGTGTTACCTGTATATATCATCGACGAGATTGTTACACAACAGGACGGACGCATCAAATTTTGCTCCGTATTTTTTTAACATGATTGAAGAAACGAATGCAGTCAGATATCGGTAACTGCGGTAGTTTGCATTTTTGTTTTGCTTTTTTCAATAGCGGGTTTATTTAGTGTATAGGGATTTTCAGTAGTTAGTAATAGGATGCTTTTACTGTTACTGTTTTATGTTGTATAATCTTACTTGTTGAGGAACAGTTTCCTACCAGGACCTTCTTGGGAAAACATCAGAGGACTTTCAGCGTGTGAACTTTTTAAAGCGTGTTTTTAAGTGGTCAGTGGAAGTGTTTATTTTGTTCAATCTTTCAATTCGTACGTAGTATTTGACAAGATCAGTTAGTTTTTGGTTTTGAGATGTCGAGCAATTTCATTGTATCATTCATTGTACAATCAATCGATTTGAAATATCACCCGATGTAGCAATCACGCTATGCTTATTGTAGTTTGTACAAGAATTGGACGTCTTTGTGTTCTTATTTCAACTAAAATGTTTAGAAATGAAATTATTTATGGACGTTTGTGGAACGAAGGAGAATATAATTTACGCTCTGGTACATGTACCATTTCTGACTTTTCTTACTAGAAGTTGCTGAACATTCGGAAGCGAAAAATATGCACACACTTACACACACATGCACAAACACAGATACATATATATAATGTCTGAATGTTCGATTACAGATGACATCTAAATACAAATTGAAGAATAGTTGATCTAAGGGAAGTAACTCTAAGATAATGGAAGAGTGAAAATATAGATCTAGATGGAACGCCATAGCTGTCGCATATGACATGCAGGCCTCAGACCACAATTAATTCTACTATATGTTATACCAAAGGAAAACAAATATTAAAATAATTTAAAACTTTGCACAGTGTTTGGTTCCTATTTCATATTGTAGATCTATTCAAACTGAACGTACAGTGAGCTGAAAAGTACCTCATGACCGGCATTTAAGAAAGATGATTTTATTTGAATGCCACTACCCTGCATGTATAGGGGAAAATACCAAAAATCACAAAATATCACTTCGCAAGCCTCACCAATCATTGTGTCCTGCTGCCAATACAAACTTGGAAACTGTGTCAAACAAAATTTAATCACTAGAATAGATACTGTTGAGCAATTCTATGTATAAAAATGTACATATCCGTCATAGATCAGACAGGAAAAAATATTTAGTAACCCTCCTGAAATGTCCTTATGCACTACATTCGTTTACAACGACCCGGAAGTGTTATTGTGGAGTGAGGCCATAAAAATACTATATGAATTGATATTTTCATTATATTATATGATTGCATCAATATATTATTCGATGTTATTATTACTTTATTTGATATCATCATTATGTAAATTGATTTTATCAATATATTATTTTATATCATCATTACATGATTTGGTTTCACCAATATATGATTTAAAGGGGCTGGTCGGGGAAAAACTTACAAAATAAATGGGTCTAAATGCGTTCTCTGACCTTCCAAAAGTTAAACCACGGCAATATGATGGTCCAGTTCTGCTTGCAATGTCCAGTTTTGACCACTGAAATCTCGGGGAAGCCCAGCGTAAATTTAGCGCAGATCTATTTATATATGTCACGTGGTTGTTTCGAAAGTGAGGCAGTGAAGATAACAACAATAGCACGCCGTCATGTGCCATGTCGGACTCAACTAGCGGACAAGACAGCAATACTATACGTAAATAATTGTTTTCAAAGGTCATGTATGATGCAAGTGAAGTATTCCTACCTATATGTTGTTGTTATATATAATGGTATTGATACCTCGTGCCTGTCATGACTTCTGCATGCAACTTTTTCTTTCGCCGCGATGTTTACATTTGGCCTTGTTGATGACGCGCGTGCGGTAAAATTACATCACTGATCTGGGTCAATTGAGAGTTTTAGACTGTCAAGTGACGATTTAGGATTTCTTTGATATAATTATATTTTTTATTCTGATGGAGTGAATTTCAGCAAAATTTGAATCGGTATATTTCATAAGAAGGTATTTTAAACATGTTTATGCCATTTTAGCAAATATGACATTTTTTTCCCCGACCAGCCCCTTTAATTTTATCATTATATGATATAATTTTACCATTATATTATATTATTTCATCAATATATTATTTAATATCAGCAATTTATGATTTGATTTTATCATTATATGATTTGGTTTCCATTGCATTTTGAGATCGCAAACAGAATATCGAAAGGATTCCATTGTCTTACAGAGGACTAAAGAAAACAATGAACATTTCAGGGTTATTTTCGATTGTTTTAATCAATATCATTTTGACATCTGACGTCAAAATTAATGTGAAATCTGTAAAGATGACTACACAATTTCATTCGTTTGCTGAAAATTGTTATTTTATGCTCACTACACCTATCAAGGCACGGATATAACATTTTAATATGAAATGGCAAAAGCCTTAAAAGAGCGAAGCTTTTGTTGATCTCTGATATTTACTGATTCAGAATGAGATAATACTGCTTTCAGAATGAGGTAAGTCGGCTAGTCGAGGAATAACAATAAAACAAAAACTCTAATGAGATTTAGACCGACATAACAATTAGGGGAGATCGGGGAAAATTAGGCCCATTTTTATTAAAGTCCGTTCTGGGAAATATGGCTGCACGTCCGTTTTTGAACATTATTTATTTTCCCAGTCGGATGATCGGATTGCCGAACGAGCCCCGCCATGGGATAATTTCGGACAGTTATTCGGGTAAGTTCGGCCTCATTGGAATCAGCTTAATTATGACGTCATAATTAAGCTGATTCCAATGGGGCCGAACTTACAAAAACAAAAACAAAAATATCAGGGGTGGCCGAACTTGACCCGGTCTCCCGTATGTAATTTTTTTTGTATCGTTGATGTAAAAATGTATTCACAATATAATTTTTGCATCAATGACGCCCTTTTCAAAGATAAAGTAGATATTTGTTCTTGTGAACCTCTGCGTGATTCTGTAAGTGCACAAAAAGAATGATTGAATTAAGTTAGGGAGAAAACTGTTTGGTAATTGCTATTGAAAAAAGTGCATGCATAGAGATTCTAGTTAAAAAATGAAATTGAAAAAAAGAAATTATTGTTATAATTTAATGTAGCTGAGATTGTCATTATATCTACAGTCTTAATTCTTGTTCCATCCTGAAACACTGGATTATTATTAAAACTGTCACTGAGGTTTGACAGGCTATGATGCTAAATAAAATAAAAAAGTTTCTGCCTGTAACAAGTTATAAATCGACAAGCGTTCTGAAAAAGTGAAAAAGTAATACGTTGCTGAAAAAGGGCGTTAAACTCGGATTCGTTGTCTGGACAATTTTTGTTGATTTCGACATAAATTAATTATCCATTGTTTCTCAACAAATGGAAATCAAAAGCTGATGAAAGGTTAGACGATGAAAAATAAATGTACACGTTGACCTATTGGTTTAATGAGGCTCTTTTTGAAGATATCTCCCAGTAGAAATATTAACAATACCTGATTGATGACAAAAATAATCTTCAGTAAACATCCGTATTTTTACTTTTTGTGTATGTGGAAAAAATGAAATAAAAAAAAGTCTTGAAGCCCCAACAAAGATATAAATGCAGCGGTCATCAGATCCAGAATTTCCGATTATTCTCCATCCTGCCGGAAGTAACTGATGAAGGCCCATGGAGTGTGAAGTGCTTGTGACGTCAAAGTATGATAATCTCTGAACAACGTTTCATGCCTGCTAGTATCGAAATTTATTTGATCTAAATAAACAAATAATAAAACATGAGGATTGTTCATGTATGGGTTGATGCACGATTGTCTTTGCTTCAAGGATACACTTCCGGTTTCCACACTGGACGTCTACTTCCGGACGAAAAAAATTTAAAGGCAAGGTGTAGAAAGGGGAAGCAACCCTGTTTACGCACGCATGTGTTACCATGAAAGAGCTTTGCTACGCTCTTATTAGGTTACATCGACCAATTTTTAACCCGAATTTCCGATTCCGAAAGAATATACAATGAATAAAATATATATACATATCTTCCGGAAGTGACAAAAACATTTGTCGATTTAGTCCTGATAATAAAATTTCTACATGAATGATAACAGAACCTGCTTATTCTATGTATTATGGACCCTATTTAAACCGAAGAACTGTCTATATCCCTAGGGATGACTCAATATGCAAAAATCCGGTAAAAACAGGTTTCGGTGTACACGTATGTACGCCTTAATTGACATCAATCCCAATATATATATACGTATGGTCGCCAAGCTAGACTATTTCACATGAAGTATTTATTGTATTATTGGTTTACGATACAAAATATCAGCAACCAGGTTTCCTCCTTTTCGAAAAATATGACCAATAAGAAGGCTTATGGTCAAACGTATGACTAGTTTCCTCGATATTCCAGGGGTTACGGTCATTTACGGTCTATGCACCCCTCGAATATATCATAGCAAAATCGAAGGCTCAGTATGCGCCACTTTGATGTACTTCAAGAATCTCGCGGTCGCGTAACGGTAAAATTGCCTGGCTTCGAAGTCGGTTGTTGCTCCTTTGTTATATTCAAAGGATTCCAACAATTGGTATTGGTAAGGATTTATTTTAAATGAGTCCAATGAAAAAGGTAGCTGTTTGCCTTCAATTTAGCTATGACATGCTCAAAGGGTGCAGAGAGCGAAAGTGAGCGTAACATCTGGAGTATCAAGGATGGAATATACCACGACCAATTCGAAGGATCATGGCTAATCGTTTGACCGTTTTAAGAATTTAGAAAAAAACCACCAACTGCTTCACTCAGACTTGTTCTGTGAAGATTATAGAGGAGTTATGCTGCTACGAAATTCACTGTATTAAGGAATCCTTAATAATCTTAAAACCCTCACTCGTTTCATCTGTCATCTTCGATACTCCAGGAAAATTAAAAAAAGTAATCAAGTCCTTTTCGTGAAAAGTCGGCTTCGGATTCACATTTCTACGTTTGATAAAAACAGATTTAAAGTTGAAATTGAAGTGACAATTTAGTTAAGTAAGTTTTTTATATAACCTAGTTACAAAATTCTTCATGAGAATATAGTTTGATACCCCTTAGGAACAATACATATCGAGAAATTGACAAGAGACAATGTTTTTGGCGTTCCTGTCAAGTAATGAGGAAATCATGAACTGTGCAACCTAATGCTTTATTGGTAACTGTCTGTGATTTTTTTCTGTCCAGCCGTGGAGAGAAGGTTCATTCTCTGTTTGTTCTCCTACCTTCTTACGAATACAAGCACTGGCATTTACTCTGAATCAATAGCATCGTCAAGACAACATATCAATAACCGTTATAGACGAGTTATTTGTTTTCAATTTAACCTACTGACAAATGTTTTGTTCGGTTTGAAATTCTCCCTTTGTTACCCTCTTGCGTGCAAATTGTATTCTAACCCGTTTCTCTTTATTAAAATACAACTATGAACAGACATATCTCATTATATTTTTTATATTATGATACATATAATTCTTGCTTGCGATGTATTGCGATAAATTTAAAGCGAAATCAGACACGCTGTCGACCCAGCGGGGCAATGTACGATGTTTAATTCTCGATGAAAAACCGGATATTGCGCTATTTCGGTCTTTGGCAGTATGTTTCAGTGAGGTAGCACTATAAAGTCGGCATCAGTTCCGCGCTATCAAAAGGAGACAAACACGATCATATTACAGGCTCCTATAACACACACGCATACATCTTGTGCATAGGGGAGGCCGACCTTGAAGGACCATAGCTGTTGATAGGACGTTAAACAATATTAAAACAAACCAATTTCCCAAAAGATAAAACTGACCGCACTGGACGTTGGTTAAAGGTCATGTCATTATCAACTACGTTGATTTTCGTTAGGAAATCTAAAATTAAATTAGTATTTAATCATTTTTAATGGTGTTGTTTGACTAAAAAAACTGTAAGGCCTGCCTGAATAATTCATTTTTAAACATGTTTTTATAGAAAACAATTTCACGTCAATGATGGCGTGCCTCACTTTTGACGTTGCCTTCAGATGACTTGACATCATTGAAACAAAAACAAGTGCTAATTCATTTCCAGATAATTTAATAAATAAAAGTACAAGTACAGTAATGTAAGACCATAAATACTGCATAAAAACGAAAGTCCTTTGAGTTGATCGCGATTGATATAATTTTTTGATCAAGAGCCTCTGGTGAGTTATCAACATTCAATACCGAACCTCTAGCGGGTGATCAATATTTTAACCATTGGTCTCCAGCGAGTGATCGACATTTCACCAAGAGTCACTGTCGTGGGCGAGTGATCAACAGTAAAAGCCCTTAACTCTGGTAAGTGATCAGCATTTTAATCATTGTTCTCTAGCGAGTGATACACATTTTTATTAAGAGTCTCTAGTGAGTAATTATCATTTTCATAGAGAGTTTCTAACGAGTGGTAAACATTTTTAACACGAGTCTCTATCGAGTTGGTCAATATTTTAATCACGAACCTCTGACGAGGGAAAAGTATTTTCGATTAAACAAAGTTTTTATCACGAAGCTATGGCAAGTGATCAGCATTTCTATTTAGAGCCTCTAGCGAGTGATCACCATTGTAATCACGAAGCTCTGTCGAGTGATCAACATTTTAATTTCAAATCTCTAGTGAATAGTTATTATTTTCATCCTGAGTCTCTGCCAAGTTATCAAAATTTTAATAACGTTTTCCAGCAAAGGATCAACATTTTAATAACAAGTCTCCAAGCAAATGATAAACATTCTAATCAGAAGTCTCCTAGCAAAGGTTCAACATTTTAATACGAGTCTCCAAGCAAATGATCAACATTTTAATCAGAAGTCTCTAAGCAAATGATCAACATTTTAATCAGAAGTTTCCAAGCAAATGATCACCATCTTAATCAGAAGTCTCCAAGCAAATGATCAACATTTTTATTATAAGTCTCTAAGAAAATGATCAACATTTTAATCAGAAGCCTCCCTTCAAAGGATCAACATTTCAATCATAAGTCTCTAAGCAAATGATCAACATTTTAATCAGAAGTCTCCAAGCAAATGATCAACATTTTTATCATAAGTCTCTAAGAAAATGATCAACATTTCAATCAGAAGTCTCCAAGCAAAGGATCAACATTTTAATCAGAAGTCTCCTATCAAAGGATCAACATTTCAATCATAAGTCTCCAAGCAAACGTTCAACATTTTAATCAGAAGTCTCCAAGTAAATGATCAACATTTTAATCAGAAGTCTCCAAGTAAATGATCAACATTTTTATCAGAAGTCTCCTAGCAAATGATCAACATTTTAATCAGAAATCTCCGAGCAAATGATCAACATTTTTATTAAAAGTCTGTAAGCAAATGATAAACATTCTATTCAGAAGTCTCCAAGTAAATGATCAACATTTTAATCAGAAATCTCCGAGCAAATGATCAACATTTTTATCAGAAGTCTCTAAGCAAATGATCAACATTTTTATTAAAAGTCTGTAAGCAAATGATAAACATTCTATTCAGAAGTCTCCTAGCAAATGATCAATATAAGTATCTGGTGAGTGATCAGCACGTTTGTAAACTCGAATAATTTAACTACCGAAAGTTATTCTAAGGAAACAGACAACAAACATAAATGAACAACTTCAATGAATTTCAATGCTTATGATCATGGTGATAAACAAAGTGATAATGCGATTAACATAGGGTGACATCACGATAGAAAAAGGCTAAAATGGTATCCAATCGTGAATTACCTTTGTTTTAAGCCCTTGATAAAAGTATTACGATTTATTTATGTTGCTAGAATTGAGATACTTGAAACGTGAAGGAAACCAATGCAAGCGAATTAAACGTTGTTATAAACTTGTTTTAACACTGTTGTTGATGTAGGGAGACATTACGTGATATCTCCTTTTATGTTAATGGACTAGGCCAACATTAACCGAACCCTAACGAACCCATCCCTCCAAACATTCCGCCGCCCATAGAGCCTAGACCACCCATAGAACCTAGACCACCCATAGAACCGAGACCACCCATAGAACCGAGACCACCCATTGGACTTAGACCTCCCATTCCTCCCATTCCTCCTCCCATTCCTCCCATTCCTCCTCCCATTCCTCCAATTCCTCCTCCCATTCCTCCTATTCCTCCCATTCCTCCCATTCCTCCCATCATCCCTCCCATCATTCCACCCATTCCTCCCATCCCACCCATCATACCCATCCGTCCCATTAAACCAAATCCCATATTAGCCTCAGCAACGTCAGACATAACGTCCAATTGCGTATCAATCATGTCCGAGATACTATTGCTCACTGCTCCCGCTGAGCTTGCTGCTAAACCTGCAGTGGCTGCTACATCAATAGCGCTCGGTTTTGCACGAGGAGATGCCGCACTAAGAAGTGCGGCAAAACTTGCCATATTTGCCATATTCATTCCAGCATTACCGCCACTTGGTGCCGCGGAATTTCCTCCACTGATTTGAGTTCCAGAATTTCCTCCACTGAGTCCTGGGAAGATGGTGTTTGCGGTGGGATTAGGGGTCGGCGGCAATGAAGGAACATTTCCACCTGTCAATGCTGCTAATTGTGCCGACGTGACTCCATTCGCTGCTAAAATGGCAGCAATCTTTGCAGCTGACGGTTGTGCAGGAGCTTTTGGAGCAGGAGTTGGAGCAGGGAGTTTAAATTGCGGTCGAAAATTTGCAAATAGCGCTGCTAGTTCTGGAGGCAAGTTACTTTTGACGGGGTTTGCTGGTACTGCCGCTTTTGCGGCGGCTGCTGCTGCTGTCGCTGCAGTCTGCGCCTGTGCAAGGGCTTGTGCCTGTGCAAGGGTTTGTGCCTGTGCAAGAGCTTGAGCTTGAGCAAGAGCTTGAGCCTGAACTTGTGCCTGTGCCTGTGCCTGTGCCTGTGCCTGTGCTTGTGCTTGTGCTTGTGCCTGTGCTTGTGCCTGTGCTTGAGCTTGAACTTGCTGGGATTGCAATATAGATTGAGCGTGCGACTGTTGTAGCAGTGCCGCCAACGACGCTTGACTGACTGCAGGGGAAGCCGGTGGCGCCCCTGGAGCAGAAACAGCGGGCTTTTGTCCAGATCGCAGTCTCTCTATTAATCTCATTAAATCTGGAGACATTTGAGGACTTGCTGCCTTACTAACGGGAGATGGTTGTTTCGTTTCTGTCACTGTAACTGACGGTTTTGCAACCTTTGTTGATGATTGGCCTGTCTCAGTAGTCTTTGTTGTTCTTTTTATGCTGATTTTTATAGTTTTAACGTTATTTTTTTCGCTTT
Source organism: Mizuhopecten yessoensis (assembly GCF_002113885.1). Lineage (NCBI taxonomy): Eukaryota > Metazoa > Mollusca > Bivalvia > Pectinida > Pectinidae > Mizuhopecten > Mizuhopecten yessoensis. The sequence continues at coordinate 753,515 of NW_018406654.1, forward strand.
TCTGTGGTGGAGGCGTGCTTGGTTTCGCAACTTTAATCACCGGCGCAGGTTGCCAAGCCGGCCGTGTAATTGTTATTTTCTTTGGCAGAGGTTGTCGTTGAACTTCCGTCTTTGCAGATTTATCTCCGGTAAGCATACGGGATAACTCGGCTAGTCTTTGAGATGGTCCAAGACGCATCTGTATAGCTGCTAATGCATCACTTAACGATATTGCCTGTTTTTTAGGCGCAGGAGGAGCGGCTGCCAAAATTGCTGTCCCAGCATTGGAAAGTGAATTTTTTAATAGAACTGAATTGGCTGGCATCTGTGGGATTGACTTTTGTTTGTTCGCCGCCAATAAATGTTGAAACATACCTGTAAATATATGACACATTTTTATTTAAAACAACTCATCATTCGAGATGAAGTTATTATACTGTTTGAGGAATAACTGCTAATATTATTTCCGACACATAATTGAACAGTTATATTATTCTTGTCGCAAACGAAATCATCACAAAAATATCGTTCGATGAAAATTAAAAAAGGTAACTAATTCCACGGGACCTAACGTAGTTTACATAATATACATGACATGTGTTACTTGTGTTTTCATTGATATCATAAATTGAAACAACTTCAAAATACTAATAATAATCTATTTTTTGCACCAACAATTTACAAACAATTTACGTTTTCACTTGTTGCAACTTGTCAAGACAGACATATTTCTATGCTAAACCTTTCGCACGATATCAGATAGAGAGATCAGTCGGCTTTGAAACGAGGTGTGTGTACATAGTCACATAGTTTGAAACAGTCTGTTTGCCTTAGTACTGAATATAAATGGAAGGACAAATTTATACTAAAAATGTTTTATATGCAGAGTGAAGATGAGGACAAATATGTTGTTATTTTTTCCCCAGAGTACACTCGCTCAATTTTACGGCCAAAAGATATTTTTTATAGCGCTTTAAATTCGCGGGGTCGATATTTCGCGGTTTCCTATTTAGTACATATTCGCGGGGTTTAAATTTTTGCTGTGCATTCGAATCTCATGTGTCGTGCAAAGTCTTTAGAGTGTAATCATTTAAGGGTTAAGCCTCGAAATATAGGTAAACCGTTGGAAAACACTGATCCAGAGCGTCGTCATACGCTAGTGACTTTACTCGAATGAAAATAAAATGTGTATATATCTTTGCAGGAGTAAATTGTAATCAATTAATCACCTATAGCTACTGTGTACACATAAATATGTTGTGGACACTTATATGTCAGTATTGTTTTTGCATTAACTGTCAGTTGTCCGGTGATATTCTGATTTGACTTGATTTAAGCCCACATAACAGCGTTGGGTTATAAGTATTTTCAATATATTATGATAAGGTCAATAAAAGTGGCTAACATTTTTGATAATTTCGCTGGTGTTTAGAATTCGCGGATATTAGTCAAAGTGCGAAATTAAAACCCCCGCGAAATATAGCTGCTAAACAGTACTTCTCATGTTGAAGGAAGCCCAAAATGTGTTGGTATCTTAATTCAAGAGTATTCTTGAAACTAAGTCTCCAATGAAATTTTGAGATTGATAATAATGTGACTGAAAGTCAAAATATTCCAAGTATGTGTAGTTCCAACAGGATGTTTTAAAAAAAATATTTCTAACTATTATACCTCATATTTTAACAAGGTGTTTGATTGGATGAAATCGATCACATCTCGGGGGAATAAAATCATCGTGTTGCCCTCAAGCGCAATAACGATGTCGTAACGTATCACATGATTATTTTTTTTATTAATAATTAGTGTATAGGGCGAAATTATTGCAAACTTTGCATTTTCAAAGTCGTAGAGTCGTCGATATAAAATATCTTTATTTCAGATATGTTACAAACATGTACTGTATTTAGCTTCATGCATTTACTAATAAAAAAAATCTTCCTTATTCCCTTTTAAGTATAGAGTACACCCCCTTTGATTTCGAGAATGGGTTTTTTATGTTTGATATGATTCGATTGAAATTGATTTTCTTAATGAATGTTTCGTTTTGGTACTGTTTTCACGTGAACAATGACAATTCAAATGAGACCTGGGAACATTGCAACTCAGACCTAGAATTAACGTTTTTTTTACAGGTATTGATGTTTTAACATTTATGAATAAAAACAAAGCCATGAAAACCCGCAATACGATTTATGACCAACTTGATGTTGATCCGATTCCCAGCGTTATTAAGGAAGAAATATCAGCTTCCGGTTTGTTTTCATCAGGATTCAAAGTTGAAGATTGAAGTGATAATTTGAAAATTGTCTTCAGCAATCTTTCCTTTCAACCTGCCAGTTCAGTATGCACAAATATACTAGATACAAATATTCCCCAGGAGGCCCTTTCGAAGCAATGCTAATTTTCAAAGTAATTAAAACATCCAAGGAGGCCGTGAAGGGGGATTCTCCAAGAGAACCCTATTCCGTTGTTACATGAGTCTGTGTATAACTAGTATATGTAACCAAGACAGCTGGCAGTATGCTACTCATACGGCAAACACCTACATGTCCAACCCCATATAACGTCGTTGATATATGAAACAAAGAAATTAAAAACCCCACGAAAATTAGTGATTACACAGTAGAAATAAATATGCACACATAATGCTTCTCTATAGGATATAACTCAAATATCTTCTCTTTGTCATTATTATAATCCATTATTAATTCATATAATTTATAAAAAAAATGTCTTACCTGTATTTGAAGCAATTCCTGAAATAAAGAAAGGTACAAACTGTTGTTAGCACAATTACAAGAAAACAAAAATATGTTATCATAAAATTTCCGAAAGTATATGTGAATTATACCTTCAAAACAGATCCTAGATTGCTATTAACCTACATATGTTACTCAACATGATGGGGTCAATAACACGTATGACAAATGCTGTACGGAAAACGTTTGCTTTGTCGTTTTCAAATTAGCTTAGGCCCTATTGTAAAATTCGCAAATGTAAAAAATTACAAAAAAATATCAGTTGAATTGTTTTTTTAGTTGTGAGCCCTTAAAACATTTAAACATATTTTTAAACACGGAAGTAATGAAAACATCAATTTACTATACCTTCATGGCGTATAACACCCCATTGAAACTATTTTGTGAACATCTATTGCTCTGTGATAACTATAATAATTATAAATTAAAAGCTTTTTTACAACTTTTAAATATTAAATAATCCTAAATCATAGAAAATGAGGAAATATTTCGAAAGAAATCCGAAAGATAATATTACCGTTTTTTCCCCGTTTACATTTTCTTTGTTCATTTTTTTTGCGGTTTCTGTGCACAAAAAGTGTCATTTAAGATGTATATTACATAAAATTCGTTACAAAAACAAAAATCATTTTCTAATTTATAAGTGATTTAGTTATACTTAAATTATTGCATTCACTCAAACTTATGTTAATCATACACAAGCAATGCTTAGGCTCGATATCCTCTATATAGGTATAAAGTTTGATTATGAAAATATAAAAAAGGAAGCAAAGAGACACCAAAAGAAAAGGGAAGCCATCATAAAATGGATTAACCTTTGAGGAGCTCCAGGTGAGGAAGTGTTTTAACACCCCGAGTGGCAAACTTCGTTATATATCCCATAAAAAACCGAGAGGGTGTGTCGCACACTTGATAATAATAGTAATAATAATATACAGCATTTGATATAGCGCCCTATCTAGCTAACATAAGCCACTCTAAAGCGCTTTACAGTACGTAGATACTTTTTCTTTTTTCATTTTTCTTACAATCAATACAATTAGGATATACAGTAATCAATACAATTTGAGGAATTCGCAGGAGTTGTCTTATCAGGCGCTAACTTCTAGTCCTATGCCACCTGGCTAATATCTCCTTATGTATGTATACCTGCGTGTGCGCTGGAGATGTATTGTGTGAAGACTTAACTTATACTTAAGACCTAATTATGGACATCTTGTATTATTTCAGATACGTGGAAGTTTTATGTTGTAAAACTCAATATCGGATTTGTCGTTTCACTTTTTATTTCATTTTTTTTTTATATTTGATGTTAATATATTGACGCCTTGAACAGTCTTTATTCGATGAGGTATTTTTAACTATATGTTAGCATTACATGTCCAATGATACAATTAAAGTAAATATGATGTTACCAAAATATTTGCATGCAAATGAGAGAACTAATAACACAAATGCAAACTAATGATAATATACAATGTATATATATATATATATATTATGCTACTAGTATATGATCTATAAAACAAGGAGAATGCGATTCTTAGCCATACATATATATATTGCTTTAGAGTTACGTAAGCAAATAAAGATATGTTTATGAAGCATATAAATCTTAACTATAGAATGTGCATGCACATTGTTTTTTCTTTGTTTTTGTTTGAACACATATAAATACTACGAATATGCAAGACTGTTTTTTTTAATAAAGTAAATTTTCACAAAACCGTTGTGTAATGAACGCGCGTACATAACTAAATCCATAAGTCTGCTCTTAACGTTTCAAACAGTTCCTTACAGAAGATTTTTGTATTATAAAGTGGTTGTTATCTTTAAAACAAAAAATGGTTTCGTTTGTCATGACAACAGTTTTGGACGGTTCACTAGACATGCTATTGCTGAAAGAACTGACCGTACGGCAAGATAAAGGGGAAGAATCCTTGTCAATGATGAAAAATTCCACGGGTGTATCCAGGGGAAACGCTCAATTTCGCTCTTTGCACCTCTGGCATACTCCATAGCGAAATTGAAATCACGCGGCTAGCTTTTTGATTGGTCTCAGGTAAAAAAAGCACACTGATCAATCGCTAGACTGATATATGTCCTTTGAGTATTACAGAGGGGAACACCAGACTTCAAAGCCAGTCAATTTTACCGTTACGCGACTGACAGATTCTTTGGGTGTACAATTGTCAAACTTCTCGTCTTATCCAAAAGGTGGTGCACATTGAGTCATATTTACAGGGGTGCAGGGAGCGAAAGTGAGCGTAACCCCTGGAGTTTCGAGGATGGGCATTACTGTAGTTCAATGACAAGTAAAAAATAAATGAACTTCAATCGTAAATCCATAGTTTGCGAAGAACTGAAGAAAACGTCCAATAAACAGGATCTGGTAGAGACTACAATTTTGCAATATAATTAACCTTAAAGTTTATATCAAAGGAACTGCAATTATTAAAAATGGCGATATCTGAATCGAACTTGATGAGTTTGTATCGACTTCATATAAAAACACAAATGCTAGTCTCAATTGATATCACATAACCCGTTGTTTCCGGGTTTTTTGGTTACTTTTTCCATATAATCGTGAAAACAACAACTTTTCATACAGACTTGAATATAAAGTTGCGCGATTCTTTCATTTTCGTTTTTTAAAGATAGCAGAATGCAATTTGCAATCTGTGACGCCATTTAGTTGTCCAAGTTGTGTCTTCAAATTTTAAACAATGCGAAATTATTGTCAATTACACCATCGCCTATTGTTGTGAATTGTACGACCATAACAGTTATATACGTATCTTTTAAAAAATGATTAATTATCTTGTTTTTAATACCACTAAGTTGTACTAGTTGTGATGTCACATTTTTACCTAAATTGTTGTTAGGTATTATTCAAGGTATGCCAAAAACATAATATATGTAATATATAATTAAGATATTATCTATTATTAATAATTTTTCAATGATTAGTCTTGTGAAATATTTCACTTTCGACTCAAACAGTCTTTTTGGGATTTCTATTTTCGAACGAATATTCATAAATAATTCACTGCCCCTATCTTTTTTATCTAAACTCGTATTTTCTTTTTAAATCAAAACAAATTATTACGATCGAATAAACATCATCTAATAAAGATGGCCTAACACGTCTTTGTTGTATCTGATTTATTAAGATCTGGGCTCGTAATCATAAAACCATTATCATGCTCAAACTCAGATTCTGTGCTCAAGCCCAATATCTTCTCAGTGATAAATAAATGAAAAATCTATTTTTTCCGTGATTTGGAAGAATTTTGAATAGACTTCAAGCAAAAAGCTCTTTGAAATGTTTGCACTTCATATTTTTACCATGTCACATGATTTAGCGAGTTACAAGAAAGATGGTTTGAGCACAGGCTCCATTCTTGAGCATGATAATGGTTTCATGAATACGGGCCCTGGTATGAGTTTGTGATCAGGCTGTTTTTGTACAATGAAATATTTATTGCATACAGATATGGCGTGTCTTGAAAAAATGTGTTGAATATTCGTTGATAACCGCAAAAAAAGAGGAAATAGTTTCACAAGAATACACACTAGTAGTTAACTTGACTACAATATATATTTCCAGTTAACAGATATAGGTTTCGTATAAATACCTTCTGTCGCAATTTCTGACATTACTTCAGAAATACGATTCAGCTTTTCGTTGGCTGTATCAGAATATTACGTAAAGGTCAAAAAGGTTATATCAACGGTAAAATTTATAATAACACTGGATCCTTACGAACGTTTATTTGTTGGATACGATTTACTTAAAATTGGTTTATCGAGCGAGGACGTCATTTCAACAGTATAGACAATATAGGGTTGTCAAATTTTCTCAGTTATCCGCTTCTTTATCGGATCGAAACACAGAAAAAACAAAACACTTGCATCACATAAGAATAAGATAAAAATATATTAAGATATATCTTAAAATAATAAACCCCTCGGCTAGCGTAAGTCTAGGGCAGAATGTACACTGACCGCATTGCTGACCAATGGGCGAATTATATATATTGTTTGTTTTCACGTTTCTATAACAATATATATGAAAGGAGGATAATCTACCAAACAAACTCAAAAAAACAAACACTACATGGTAAGATTCCTGTTTGTAGTGTAATAGTGTGTGACATTGCGCAGTAAGTTTCGTCAACTGGTCTATAGAAACAAATTGTCACTAGACATATGGTGTGAAGAAAATAAAGCTCTGAATATCTCCATTAACTATATATAAAACAATCGAAACATTGACAGATCATTGGCAGCTTTCTAGTTGTTTCTTTTTTTTTCTTTTTTTTCTTTGTTTTTGTTTTGTTTTCATAAATGATGAAAAGTTAAACTTGGGTAAACAATAGATTCTGTGACCAGCTATATGTATATGTGTAAGAGTACAGAGAACACTTCATTAAAATACAATGAAACGTGAATGGTTAAGCTCGTGAATTAAGTGGCATTATGATAAATGACCGGTAGGGTATATATTTACTTTAAACGGTGGAGCGTGTGACATCGAATCTTACGCATCAGTTATCCTAATGAAATTGATTTAATGAAGACTATTGACTTCTAGCAGTGTTAACTTTACAGTGTAACCATTACTGTATACTAAGCTTTCTCTTTTTGCGTCCTAAGATTGGACATAACGATTAAACTTTTCAATTATCTTCAGATGGCATTAATATATTATTTTTTTATAAATAATGATATTCCAGGGATTCTAGTTCGTTGCTATTCACTTACTTTGAGCTGTGGCGTAATCTGTGGAATAAATAGAAACATTGGGTTAGAAAATTGCATTGTATTGTACACATATATTATAACAACTTTGAGACGGTATAAGCAAGTTATGATAAAATCTTTATAATCACCCCCGTCAATAATTACTTTTTTCAAGTAACTTAACTCCAGTGAGTTAATAATCCTAAATTGCAAAGTGTATGTATTTTCAGTAAGTGAACAATTTGTTATCCGTTAGTTATAAGGCCTTTGCAACCAGCCAATATCTTTCTCTACTCCCAATGGATCATACAGTCGTTGCTTCCCTTACGAGGCGCACATCTAGCATTCAACAATTCTAGCAATACCCAACCACGTACTCATTTACAGCTGAGCAGTGCCGTGACATGATTCGAACTTGCAACTCTTCGATCATGAGCCGGACGTCCTACCACTAGACTTCCCTGTCTCAAAATGTGCTTACAATCCATCAAAAGTATTTTAACATGTTCAGTAATTTAGTTTATTTGATATAGAAATATCCAATACTAACTGACAGGAAAAGCCTTACTCTATAAAAAAAGGTCCTTATATTCACACCTTGGTTAATTGATTATAAAAATGTGTAAATGCATAAAATCTAAGATTGTACATTTATGTTAAACGTAATTTACGATGTGTTCTTTACATTCGATATTTTCTGTAAACATAACATATATTCCTTTTTAGCAGGGTCTTTTTCTTTTTATGCTTTGGTTTATTTTTATAGATATATCACTTTCTTATTATATCACATTTGTATTTGTATAAAAATATATCTTTTTATATTATTTTTGAGCGTAATCATATCTCATGTCCCTCTAACGTCAGTTTTCAAGTGTTTCCCGTTGTCACCGCATTCAAACCTGCTTTTCAAAACAATCGATGTCATAGTTAGCATGGCATGTACATGTATATTAAACATCTCACCGGCGATGCTAGCAATCAAAATAGCCAATTTGTAAACCGTGAAATAGAAACAGAACCCTTATTGAACAGATGAATGCAATACAGAAACACGTGACTGTAGTGTTAAATTTGGTAATATCCAAAAATGAATTGCAGAGCACCAACCAGCTCATCGGTGAATTAAGATTTCTCGAAAAATATAAATGAATGAATGATAGGCTGTGGCTGTAAACCGGCATCTCGGTTAATTGCGCGTACAGGACACAAGGTCATTTGGTAACGACACAAGGCAACACTAACTATGTTAATAAAACACAATATATGCCTTATTGTAATCTACCTGATATTGTCATAAACTGGAGTCAATGTTCTTGTGCCTGTGGTCACACGATACGATATTGTTTACAACATTTGACCACTTTACGGTATCATTTGCCGTAAAGTGTCATCCGGGTCTTTTTTTTTATTAAAAGTAATAAAACTGTGACGTAAGTTTGTTATTTAATAACGAAACTTTAGTCATAAAATTATATAATTATGTTTACGACACTGGGCCACTTAACGGTAAATAATGCCGTAAAGTGGTCCAGTGTTGTAAATACGTCATACTGGTCTTTGCCAATAGTGAAAACGAGGTATATGTGTCAGGTATATTGTCATTATTGCGTATTAACATTAATCTCTAGAGAACAGTTCGAACATTTACACAGGTGTGTGAAATGATACGCATATGATATTGGTAAGTGGTCCCCAGCAAGATGTCCTTGACTCCATGGTTCAATGACTTCATATTCACGGCTGATAGTAGGCTTGAACAAATGTTAACGAAATTATACTGATTAACTTTAAAACATTAGCCTTCTTTCCAAATGAGCTCCAAACACACACAAACATTCGGTTCAATTTTATATGTTACACATTAGTGGTTTGAGCAGTAATGCGGTAACGGAATAGTACTAAGGAAAAAGGAATCACGAAAACTTGCCTAAGACATGACCATTCCTGTCAATCAATGATTCAGGGTTCATAAGGTCACGTGCATGATGACCGTTGTTAACGTCAAAATGACATATACAGTGTAGTAAGGCAATCCAACGCAATCTATATCACCCAGACACCTTCGTTCCCCGGCAAAGGGGGGAGGATAGTGAGACCAATTGGGTAATTTTGTTTAGAAAAATCTAAACCTATCCCCTTCAAATCCTAGTATTTTAGGATAAATAAATAAGTGGGAGCTAAATAAGCGATCATTTGGTGAATGTGTTAAAAGCGACTTTTTTGAAAAGTTTAAAAATAAACTTAAATACACAGTAAATAATGTGGACCCATGAAATTTGCATTAAGATTTACACTATAGTCGAATTATTGTAAAGCGGCATGTGCATATGTTATTCTAATGCCTCACGAACACACATTATTCCAAAGCGCCATGAACACATGTTATTCTAAAGAGCCGTGAACACACGTTATTCTAAAGAGCCATGAATACACGTTATTCCAATTGGTCGTGGACACACATTATTATAATGGATCGTGAACACACATTATTCTAAAGCGCAATGAATACACGTTATTCTAAAGCGTCATAAACTCACATAGGAATAAATGCATAATTACAGTTCATATTCATAATCAGATGCTTCTATAATCTCCATGAACATTTAATTGTTCTTTCTATTAAAGGTTCCAACAACAAAAATATAAAGATCCATTTGATGAATTACTTTATATCTATTCCTGTAAATCATTATATTGTGATTCGTCTAAGTCTCCAATTCACATTTGTCTCTTATAAATATATTTCCGTCCTCTTGAATTAATTTACAATTAAAAGAAATATAAAAATGTATTACCTTTATTTAACGTTTTCCATAGATTTTCTTTCTCAAAGGAAACCTCTAAATTTAACCGCGCGACCATTAACAGTTTTACGGTATATCTGAAAAGAAAGGCTAAACCCGGTAGTCTGGTTTCGAGGCTATAGTGACCTTTTTGACACTTTTTTATTATCTATCTTACTTACTGAACACGCATTACATCGCTATGTGTAACACGTATACCAGCGTAGCAGAGTAGTTGATCGATGTATACACATGATCAGTCTGTCGTCTGTTGGATTTTTATGCTTAAACCTCATACGTCATAATGGCCATCAAGGACTAAATCTGAAGAGCTTTGTCAGCTTAAGACATATATCAAACCATTTTTGAATGTTCATGTCCACTGTTAGCTACGCCATCATTCGCAAATCGCCATTATTATTCTTTCTACATATTTATTTTTGTTTGAAATGATTTTTGAAAAAAAACAACATATGTGATAAAATACGTGTTTCTATGTCTTATTTAAAAATTATAAATACATTTATTTAAATACACTACTGAAGGATCTGGAAAAAATAGTGGTTTTCTCTAGAGAAAAAAAAAGATAGACAATTTCCTTAATCATTATAACACAATTTATTTATATATATATGTTGTGAAGTTTATAGGACGCTGATTTATCGTTTTAGAATGCTTTAGGCTGACTATGCTTTGGCTGACTGTGAACCTGTCAATCATCGCACCAAGTGAATATCTTACCAGTGACCACTCCATTTGATAGCCAGTAGCATGTCAACAGTAAACGGTGTCAGGGTTGTATACGACCTTGACACATCCTTTATCACTCCACCAGATATTATAATGCTATGTAGTATTGCAAAGTAGAGTTTCTGTTGTGATATGATCATGAACTGTATATATCTTAATGAAAGTGATAAAATTATCAAAATCTTAATATTACAATTTATATATGAAATATATATATTTTTAAAAAATTGATATGAAATGTATATATCTTAATAAAAGTAATACAATATAAAAAATATGATCATTACACTTTTTATATGAAATGTATATATCTTATTTGGAGTAATAAAATGTATAAAATATTATTATTACAATTTATATATGAATGTTTACATCTTATGAAAATATTGATATAAAATGTATATATCTTAATAAAAGTAATACAATACATAAAAGATTATTATTACAATTTTTATATGAATGTATGTATCTTATAAATATATTAATATAAAATGTATATATCTTAAAGAAAGTATTAAAATTATGAAAATATTAATATTACAATTTATACATGAAATATATATATATTTTTTAAAAATATTGATGTGAAATGTAATTATGTTAATGAATGTAATAAATAATGAATAATTATCAAAATATTAATATTACAATTTTGTATTAATATATTCAGTTATAGGTGTTAAATATATATATTTTTATCATTGAAAGAAATTATCGTAAAAATAGTGATATTTCCATTTTTGATGACTGTGGGCAGTTGTAAGTGATATACATTTTTTATCTAGTTTTTGTCAAGAATTTAATAATAAAACTAGAAATATTTCGATTTTTGAAAACTGCATTCGGCTCTAAAAGAAACAAAGATGCATGTTTATGTTAATTAAAATAAAAATGGTAACATTATTATTTTGGAAGATTGTTTTTAATTGTGAAATGTATACATGTATACAGGATCTTACACGAGTTTCCATTTCATAAGAGATTTATGAAACGAGTCTAAGATTGTTTTTAATTTAGCGAGCATCTGACGAGCAAAAATGAAACATTCGTGACGAGTTTCATAAAATGAAGTGAAATATGAAATGAAACGAGTGTAAGATCCTTTTTATCACATAATCATGATTTGTGGCATTTATTCGTGTAAAGCAACAATTTTCATGCAACTTTAAAATGTTAATAGCCGCCATTTTGACTCCAGTGCGTAAGTCTGTGACGTCATGTAATTGTCCTAAGCGTGACGACACAATTGAAGCAATTGAAACTTACAACCAATCACAGAGATTATAGGTCATATTACAGGGGTTAATACGCAAACGAAGATGACATGGGTATATTCACTGGATAACACAGTACATTATGTGATAAAACATTTTTATTTTATCACGACCTGTTGCCCAATGAATAAGCTACCGACTTCATAGTAAAATATACGAACACAGTAGGGAGACGTGTTTGTGAAAAGGAAAAAGGCGTTAGAATCTGATATATTTATTGTTTTCCGTATATCACTGTTTCCTATATCAATCATTTAGCATAGAAAAGCCTGAAAAATGGCGGAAGTGAATGAAAGTTCTAAACTACACCATCATAGTTTGCTGAACTTTTCATGGAGTAATACTTTTTGAAAACATTTCCAGTTGTTTTTCGGAAACGCTCTTCGCTTTATGATAAAGAGATCTGGGGATTATAGATAGGTTATTGTTGTGATATAACGCTTTGCTTGTAAACTGGCAAGCAACTCTAAATAAGAAAAATGGAAAAGCATTTTAGAACTCGGTCAAATGGAAATTACAGCACAGACCGTTAGGACACACAATGTGGTTGTGATTTTTTAGACTGAACTCTATTTTTACATACAAATAAAAGTGCTGTTGCGGATGTAAACTACGTCATTTCCGGAAGTATGTAACGTTTGTACTCATTACCGGTCCACTGACTGTTTATCGTAAGTATACACATATACACATTTCGGTGTCCATAGCTCGTACACGGTCATTTGTATGTCAGTCTCGTGTGTCCGGGGTGTTTTATGTCCGGCTAACTTGCCTCAGGCTGGTCAGTCGGATGTGTTAATTATCACATCCTGACTTACATTAGATAACACCTTAGTACTAACACACTGACTGCCGTACGTTTTCTTAACCTTGATTAGTTCATGGAACGAAGATACTAGCTCCATTGTCTCCCACGTGTAAATCATTACCTATACTACAAGTGCCCCCGGTATTAATATAAAATAACTGATGAAAAGATTTTACTGCTCTTTCACGGAAATCCATCAGAAACCACACCTAAAACGAAACCCGTCAGAAACCATACCTAAAATACATTCCACTTCCAAATCTTCCTTTTAGCTAATGTTTAAAGATCTTCGTACTACTGCCAAAAAAATGGAAATCAGTATTTAAAACATTTCTTTCCAGCATGATTATAGCTTGGAAACATTATTTCGGAAGTAAAATCATACCTGGTGGGACTGTTATGAGAAGAAATAAAAAAAAATCCACAGCATTGTGCTGAGTTTACACAAACAGTGGTGCTATCCGGATTGGAACACTGTGACTTCAGATTGCTATACTATTACGCTAACCGATTGAACTTCCTAGTCAACGGAAGTGTTCTTGCCAAACTGTGCTACAGTGATATTCAAACGGAAGTTAAGGTGCGGTTACTGTATATACGCAGTTGGACAAGGATCCTTCAGTTAGAAGTTATAATGTATTTCCTTTTCCTTTTGTGTCTAAACTACATTGACGTTTCGGTTATGTGTATTTATATTGTGTTTCACCTCAGCGATTACAAAGTGCAGGTGACATTCGTTGTCTCCATATAAGTACTTTTCAAACTGATCCTGTATTTTTATATACATTTTTTGACAGGTTAACAAAAGAGCAAACCGTAAAAGTAGGTCACGAGCACTACAGCTAGACATATATCCTATCAAAACATAAAAATGTCAAAAAAACGTGACAGGTCACATAAAGTAACTAGTCGGGCATTTAAAAGAGCTGCAGTGCAACCACTCCATAACAAAGACTGGTTGTAAATCATGATCATTTTTTTAAAACAGATTATCAAATGCAACAAGAATGTACGACAACAGAAACAAACCAAGAGCAAAACCAGCGGAGTACAACATAAAATAGGAGCGTTACAATCTCAAATTCAACGCCACCCTGCAAAAATAAACACTGGATTAAGCACTGATATAAAATTCAACGTCATCAGCCGAAAGCAAAAGCCAAGATAAAAACCCGGAACTCCAATGCAACGTTATCTGGTTATAACGAAAACCAAAGATAAAGCAATGATCTTGAATTCAATGTGTTCAGGCTGCATCATTAACCAAGGGAAACAAACAATGATTCAAATCCTACGTAATCTGGCTAAAACATAAGCCCCGGACAAAACCAAGAGTTCAAATCAAACGTAACCAGGCTACAGTATAAACCAATGACAAAACCAGGAATTAATATCAAACGTAACCAGGCTACAATATAAACCAACGTCAAAACCAGGAATTCAAATCAAACGTAACAAGGCTACAATATAAACCAATGTCAAAACCAGGAATTAAACCAAACGTAATCAGGCTACAATATAAACCAATGTCAAAACCAGAAATTAAAATCAACCGTAACCAGGCTACAATATAAACCAATGACAAAACCAGGAATAAAAATCAAACGTAACGAGGATACAATATAAACCAATGTCAAAACAAGGAATCAAAATCAAACAAAACCAGGCTACAATATAAACAAAGGTCAAAACCAGGAATTTAAATCAGACGTAAGCAGGCTACAAGTTAAACCAATGTCAAAACAAGGAATTAAAATCAAACGTAACCAGGCTACAATATAAACCAATGTCAAAACCAGGAATTCAAATCAAACGTAATCAGGCTACAATATAAACCAATGTCAAAACCGGAAATTGAAATCAAACGTAACCCGGCTACAATATAAACCAATGTCAAAACCAGGAATTATAACCAAACGTAACCAGGCTACAATATAAACCAATGTCAAAACCAGAAATTAAAATCAAACGTAATCAGGCTACAATATAAACCAATGTCAAAACCAGGAATTCAAATCAAACGTAACCAGGCTACAATATAAACCAATGTCAAAATCAGGAGTTAATATTCAACGTCATCTTGCTACAGCATAAACCAATGTCAAAACCAGGAATTAAAATCAAACGTAGCCACGCTACTATATAAACCAATGTCAAAACCAGGAATTAAAATCAAACGTATCCAGGCTACAATATAAACCAATGTCAAAACCAGGATTTAACATTCAACGTCATCATGCTACAGCATAAACCAATGTCAAAACCAGGAATTCAAATCAAATGTAACCAAGCTACAATATAAACCAATGTCAAAACCAGTAGTTAATATTCAACGTCATCTTGCTACAGCATAAACCAATGTCAAAACCAGGAGATCATGCTCAACGTCATCTTGCTACAATATATAACAAGGACAAAACCAGGAACTAAAAGCCACAATAGCCAGGCTACAACATAATCCAAAAGATAAAGAAAAACAAAACATAAAAAATTCAAACCACAAAAGAACAGGCTAAAACATAAGCCAAAGTCATAACAAATATCACGTGACATTGAACTTATATGATGATCTTGAATGGCCTTCACTCAAATACAGCTATGCATGGAGCACGTGTATACATGACCGTTATCCATACTGCATGAATCTGAGCCATATGCACATAATAAAAAACCCAGATATTACTATGTCTGACTACGTGTTTTTTTCTGTGACACATTTGAATAAATCACACTATTGTGGCCTCCCATTATTCGGCCAAGGCGCTTTTTATCACCTACGGCTAGTAAATTTATACGAATGCATAACAACTGATAAATGGATACGATATCAAATGTTTTCACAATCCCATACTACGATTAAACAATAATTATAACGATAACAATAACAGCAATTGGTTTTATTCATTCTTGGGAACATATCAAGTTATATTTTTTTTTTTTAATTTTTGAATAGATCTCTGATACAGGTTAGAATGAAATAACAGATACGAGTTATTCATCAACAAAATGATGTTTTATATATCTTTGTCTATACGTTAGGAAGAGGTTAGCTACAAACAGGTGGTCTAAAGTATGCTTGATTTATTTATTAAAGATTATCGGTTTCTAACGCAGAATTGCCTTTTTGATATAGACAGATGGTTTGATGGGTGCTTTAGACAAGTCGTAGCTACAGGCGCGGTTTCTAGGGACCATTAAGGACTTCACATATATATACGTGATACGTGATATTAATAGAAAGATGGTAGCTTCAGACATTTACATGGTAAGACTGAATGCTGCTTATATGTAGGATGTGTAACTGTATATGATACAAGAATGACACTTTGAAATATGTGTAGCTTTGCATGATCTCTGATTTAGATTACCAGTACGTTATAGACAGTTGGTAGCTACTGATTTGAGTATTCTAACACTTAAAAATACGAACAATATGTTTATAAAGATGAGATCTGTATATGATACAAAAATGATACTTTGAAATGTGTGTAGCTATAAATGGTCTCCGAGTGTTGAGCTTCTCTGAGGTCATCGGTACGTTATAGACAGTTGGTAGCTACTGATATGGGCATTCTTACACTTAATATAAGTCTGTTAAGATGAGATCTGTATATCGTACGAAAACGTATAGTTTTAAATATGTGTGGCTATGTTTGGTCTCTGAGTTAGATTACCGGTACGTTATAGACAGTTAGTAGCTACTGATATGGGCATTCTTACACTTAATATAAGTCTGTTAAGATGAGATCTGTATATGGTACGTAAACGTATAGTTTTAAATATGTGTGGCTATGTTTGGTCTCTGAGTTAGATTACCGGTACGTTATAGACAGTTGGTAGCTACTTATATGGGCATTCATGCGTGGCTATGTTTGGTCTCTGAGTTAGATTACCGGTACGTTATAGACAGTTGGTAGCTACTTATATGGGCATTCATGCGTGGCTATGTTTGGTCTCTGAGTTAGATTACCGGTACGTTATAGACAGTTAGTAGCTACTGATATGGGCATTCTTACACTTAATATAAGTCTGTTAAGATGAGATCTGTATATGGTACGTAAACGTATAGTTTTAAATATGTGTGGCTATGTTTGGTCTCTGAGTTAGATTACCGGTACGTTATAGACAGTTGGTAGCTACTTATATGGGCATTCATGCGTGGCTATGTTTGGTCTCTGAGTTAGATTACTGGTACGTTATAGACAGTTGGTAGCTACTGATATGGGCATTCTTACACTTAATATAAGTCTGTTAAGATGAGATCTGTATATGGTACGAAAACGTATAGTTTTAAATATGTGTGGCTATGTTTGGTCTCTGAGTTAGATTATCGGTACGTTATAGACAGTTGGTAGCTACTGATACGGGCATTCTTACACTTAATATAAGTCTGTTAAGATGAGATCTGTATATGGTACGAAAACGTATAGTTTTAAATATGTGTGGCTATGTTTGGTCTCTGAGTTAGATTACCGGTACGTTATAGACAGTTAGTAGCTACTGATATGGGCATTCTTACACTTAATATAAGTCTGTTAAGATGAGATCTGTATATGGTACGAAAACGTATAGTTTTAAATATGTGTGGCTATGTTTGGTCTCTGAGTTAGATTACCGGTACGTTATAGACAGTTGGTAGCTACTTATATGGGCATTCATGCGTGGCTATGTTTGGTCTCTGAGTTAGATTACCGGTACGTTATAGACAGTTGGTAGCTACTGATACGGGCATTCTTACACTTAATATAAGTCTGTTAAGATGAGATCTGTATATGGTACGTAAACGTATAGTTTTAAATATGTGTGGCTATGTTTGGTCTCTGAGTTAGATTACCGGTACGTTATAGACAGTTGGTAGCTACTGATATGGGCGTTCTTACACTTAAGTCTATTAAGATGAGATCTGTATATGGTACAAAAAAAGTATGGTTTTAAATGCGTGGCTATGTTTGGTCTCTGAGTTAGATTACCGGTACGTTATAGACAGTTGGTAGCTACTTATATGGGCATTCATGCGTGGCTATGTTTGGTCTCTGAGTTAGATTACCGGTACGTTATAGACAGTTGGTAGCTACTGATACGGGCATTCTTACACTTAATATAAGTCTGTTAAGATGAGATCTGTATATGGTACGTAAACGTATAGTTTTAAATATGTGTGGCTATGTTTGGTCTCTGAGTTAGATTACCGGTACGTTATAGACAGTTGGTAGCTACTTATATGGGCATTCATGCGTGGCTATGTTTGGTCTCTGAGTTAGATTACTGGTACGTTATAGACAGTTGGTAGCTACTGATATGGGCATTCTTATACTTAAGTCTATTAAGATGAGATCTGTATATGGTACACAAGAAGTATAGTTTTAAATGCGTGGCTATGTTTGGTCTCTGAGTTAGACTACCAGTACGTTATAGACAGTTGGTAGCTACTGATATGGGCATTCTTACACTTAAGTCTATTAAGATGAGATCTGTATATGGTACAAAAAAAGGATAGTTTTAAATGCGTGGCTATGTTTGGTCTCTGAGTTAGATTACCGGTACGTTATAGACAGTTGGTAGCTACTGATATAGGCATTCTTACACTTAAGTTTATTAAGATGAGATATGTATATGGTACAAAAAAGTATAGTTTTAAATGCGTGGCTATGTTTGGTCTCTGAGTTAGATTACCGGTACGTTATAGACAGTTGGTAGCTACTTATATGAGCATTCTTACACTTAAGTTTATTAAGATGAGATCTGTATATGGTACACAAAAGTATAGTTTTAAATATGTGTGGCTATCTTTGGTCTCTGATTTAGATTACTAGTACGTTATAGACAGTTGGTAGCTACTTATATGGGCATTCTTACACTTAAGTTTATTAAGATGAGATATGTATATGGTACAGAAAAGTATAGTTTTAAATATGTGTAGCTTTGCATGATCCCTGAGTTAGACTACCAGTACATTATAGACAGATGGTAGCTACTTATATGGGCATTCTAAGACTTAAAAATATGAAAACCAATGTGTATTACGATGCGATCTGTATATGATACAAAAAGATAGTTATAGATATGAGTGGTTTCTGAGGCAAGCTTCGTGATACGTTAAAGACAGGTGGTAACTACAAATATATACATTCAAAGACTGGTGGTAACTACAAATATATACATTCAAAGACTAGTACATAAAAAAGGTATGTATTAGTGTATATGGGGAAGTTTCCCCGCAGTTTTAAGTTCGCCTTTCGCCCCCCGTAATGAGAACCTATAACTACGGCAAACATTTATAAACAACATAATAAAATGTGAGGGGCGAATTCAATATTGGGCAAAATTGGATTTTACTGTCGTTGGGCGAAAATTGGATAGCCGATCATTTTACGCTATTCAGTCTATTATATATTATGAAAAATGATTATTATAGACAGACATAGTTATAAAAAGTTTGTGGGGCGGATTTGACGGTGGTAAATACAATCTAAGACTTCTAGATGTAAATAAGCAATAACCAATAACGTTAAATGAGGGTCAAATGATAGTTATAGACAAGTTTACTGACAAACAATTAGTTTCTAAAGCCGGTCTGATTGCAAATTGTAGATTAATTAATTTCGCGACCTTTCATTCATTGCCTTACGTACTCGAGGAGGTATTTACTCGCGTTCAACTAAACGTGACTTATGTTATATATACTGTATGCCGGGTAAAATCATCGACGGTAAAATCCATTTTCACACGATGTTAAATGTGCCCTTCATATCTGATTAATATGCATATGATGTTGTTTACAAATGTTCCCCTGTAATGATAAATTTGCTCTCATTACGGAGGGTGAAAAGGCAACTATTAAACTGCAGCGAACATTTCCCGGTTTACAGTAAAAGTATTGTTGGTTAGAAGCGAAAACAAATGTATCAATAATCTACAGTTGAAATTTGAACTCAAATTATACCAAGCGAAAGGCTTCAAACGTTTGCGTTTCACTTCTTTCATACACTCTTCGGTATGCGATACAAATTTACAATATGGCTTCCAATGCCTTATTGTATTCGTGATATAATGATTTTCGCGCATAATCGTTTTAAGAAACGATTTTAAAACCAAACTCTACGCTTAAAGAATATTTGTACAAAACGCACTACAGTATACACGGTTAGTAAAACGCGGATGCATTCCCTCTTAAGAATAACTTCAGAAAAAATCAGTCCGCGAAAATTAAAAGTGTACAAAATGAAATCTATGTACAAAAGGCTGAAACGCATTTAGTTGTGGTATATTATTACAAAGTAAAAACAACTAGTTATCAATGCGCATGAAAATATATAAATAGACAACGACTCGAATTAACAATAGAAGCAATAAAAACAAAGGAGTATACTTACTTATTAATAATCCAAAAAGTATGCAAAAAATAAAGTCCATGTTAATGTAAGATTTCCGATCCATTTTGTAAAAGTTTATATGTATATATATAATTTCCTTGGTTTCAAGTACAACTCATTTGGTTCATGAATCTATGCCTTCCGTGCTAGCACTAGACCGCTCCGTGTCTCTACATGTCAATGGTCATTCTGTGGCGATACAACATCTACTTGACCACAGGAACAAAAGTAAGGCATCACATACATTGGTCATCACCGGGGCGCCTAAGGGATATGTATTGTTCTCGGTGATATATGCATGCGAAAAGCTAGATCACTCAAACAAAACATCTATTGACCTTAAGTGATGTGCATACGTTGTAAGATGTACCAGTAAATGTGAAATCGACTGATGACAAAATCTTTACTGAGTGGACTTCAATGGGATATTAGCTTTGTTAAATGAATATGAACGAGTTTTATCAAGTACAAAACAATCTCCTCCCAAACCCCCTCCCCAAAAAATAACAACAACAAAAAAATAGAAAAAAAAAAACGAAAAAAAAAAACGAAAGAAAGAAAAAAAAAATGTTACAATAGTGATATCGTCTAAGGCGAGCTTACGTAGAATAATACTGACTATAAGGACTAATTAAGATGCTTTACATATCTATATAAAAGATTTCTGAGTTGAACTTTTATTTTTTCCATATATAATGGTATTTTGTTTTGTGAACATGGAAGGGTAATATTCAATAAGTATAAAACCAATCCAATCAAGAGAACGCCGACGTTTTGAGAGTTTTCTTTTTAAAACAAGGCCTACGGCGATATAAATATGTGACTGTCAATTATTTTGAAGCATATTTATGTGCAACATACAACAAATGCTAAATTGAAATAAGCTGAGGACGATATTGTCAGAACCAATGATTTCCTGGTTAACAATATATTCGGTGACAAGTCTTTCCAGCAGACTGTTGACACTTTTATGGGAACAAACTGTGCCCCTCTTTTGACCGATTGGTTTCGGTTTTCATCTGAAGCTGAACTTACTGATGCGTTTATCAGACTGGTAACAAAAACCTAGGCACAACCTTCAATTTCACATTCAGATATTTATCGACGATGTGCTGTCTTTGAATGACAAGAAATCATTGACCACAAATATCGTGTATTCCCTCCTTGAAATCTAGGACGGTACAGGATCGTGTATTCCCTCCTTGAAATCTAGGACGGTACATGATCCTGTATTCCCTCCTTGAAATCTAGGACGGTACAGGATCGTGTATTCCCTCCTTGAAATCTAGGACGGTACAGGATCGTGTATTCCCTCCTTGAAATCTAGGACGGTACAGGCTCATAAACGCTCGTTGGAACTTTAGGTTATTGCGTTAATAAAACAACCGATATTATGATACCATTCCGAGTTTAGTAAGTTTTGTCATCAAAAGCGATTTGTGCGATAGGATCATAACACAATGTCGTGTGAACAATAAATAATGATATTAATATTTTAATGGAGTAAATAGGTGTTAATCCTTTTCAGCAGACTGCCTTAACATAAGTTCGAGAAGCTCTTGGAATAGCAAGTTTAGTGTTGACACAATCCGATCGGTGATGTCATGATAAGTGCCACCTGTCCAACATGTGTGATGGTCTTGCTAGAGTCAATTAATCATTGCAAGACACTGGTAGGAGTTTATTAAACAAAAACTGCTATCATTACGATATTTAATTTTTCACTAAATAAAAGTAAATAAGACAATAAACCAAAAAAATAAATATTAATAATCAAATATCCTACGATAAGTAGTGTTTGTAGCTAATCAATCTAAAATTAGTTAGATCAATGACTAAAAGGCCAAGACTACAAAAGCTGTTTTTGTGCCATTTTTAGGAATTCAAAAATGATTAAGTCATACCAAATGTCGAACGAACGAGAAAAAAAAGCTCGACTCGTCCGAGCGAATTTTTACCACGTCCGTATGAATATAGTTTTCCATTTTCATTGTTTTTGAGTTACTACGGTTTTAATGATACTTTCGTATTTTTTTATATTTTCATTGTTTTTACCTGCTTCTTTTCCGATTTTTATAACTTTCATTTTAAATGTTTTAAAATGTTTTATGTGCGAATTATCATCTTGTCTGCAGGAATCATAATATAGATACATGGTGTACACATGTAATCGTTACCGATATGATTACGTTCCGTTGCCTGATGTAACATGAGCGTGTATTACGTAAGCGATACATGTGCATTTCTCGTCACAAATATTTTTTACACAGTGTATGTAGATGGGAAAATCAGATTGATATAAGATTAAGATGAAAGACGAACTGATAACATTTTCATAGACGGCTTTCACGTACCAATGGAAATAGGTAGCGCTTGTCATTATAACAAATAGATAAGTATATCAAACATCCATCCTCGATACTCCAGGGGATACGCTCACTTTCGCTTTTTTTACCCCCGAATTATATCATTGCAAAATTGAAGGCTCAGTGTGACCATCTTGTGGATGAGACGAGAAGACAAGTTTGATCCCTTGATGTTCATCAGAAGAATATGTCGGTCACGTAACGATGAAATTGATTGACTTTGAAAACGGGTGTCGCTCCTCTTTAATGTTGGTCAGGTGTTTTACCGGAGACTAATCAAATAGCTTTCCACATGCCTTCGATTTTGCTTAGACATACTCCAGGGGCGCAGAGAGTAAAAATAAGCGTAACTCCAGGGCCGGTATTCATGAAACCGTTCTCATGCTCAAGCATGGATTCTGTGCTCAAACTAACTTTCTTGTAACTCGCTTAAATCATGTCAATCAATCAAAAAGTCAAATGTAAACATTAAAAACAGTATTTGTCGTCAACTAAAATGTTTCATTGACAAAACAAGATCTATTTATTAAGTTATTTACCAGAAAAAGAAATAAGGCTTGGGCACAAAATCCATGCTTGTACATGATAACGGTTTCATGGTTATGGGCCCTGGAGTGTCAAGGATAAGGGTGCAGAGAGCAAACATGAGTGTAACCCCTGGAGTGTCAAGGATGAGGGTACAGAGAGCAAACGTGAGCGTTACCCATGGAGTGTCAAGGTTGAGGGGTGCGGAGAGCGAAAGTGAGCGTAACGCCTGGAGTGTCAAAGAGGAGGGGTACAGAGAGTGAAAGTGAGCGTTACCCATGGAGTGTCAAGGCTGAGGGGTGCAGAGAGTGAAAGTGAGCGTTACCCCTGGAGTGTCAAGGCTGAGGGGTGCAGAGAGCGAAAGTGAGCGTTACCCATGGAGTGTCAAGGCTGAGGGGTGCAGAGAGCGAAAGTGAGCGTTACCCCTGGAGTGTCAAGGCTGAGGGGTGCAGAGAGTGAAAGTGAGCGTTACCCATGGAGTGTCAAGGATGAGGGGTGTAGAGAGCGAAAGTGAGCGTAACGCCTGGAGTGTCAAAGAGGAGGGGTACAGAGAGCAAAAGTGAGAGTGACCGCTGGAATATCGAGGATGTTAAGCATCTGAATCAGCAAGCAAATGCACGGTTTCTATAGTATGCAAAACACTCCTATTTGTTAATTAAGTAAAACAGCACATCTGTATTCCGAGGTGTAACGTCATTGCAAATGGTAGTATCTATAAAAAGATGTATCGAGAGGAATCACCAAAAAGAAACAGTAGGCAGTCAAAATGAAACAACAGAGATCATAAGTTAAGTCAAAGAGACAGCAGATCAGATTTGTCGTTTTCTTGGCTTCTCATAAGCAGACGACACAGAAGGAACACCCGGGTCCGTGAAACCGTTCTTATGCTCAGATTATGTGCTAAAGCGCGATTTCTTGTTCCGGTAATGAATGGACTTTGGTTAGACTAAAAGCCGAATACCGTTTTCAATATTTACATTTGACATTTTGTTTGTGTCCCATGATTAAAGCGAGTTGCAGACCATTTTGCTTCAGCACAGATCCATGCCTGAGCATGAACATGTTTTTTCTATGAATACGGGCCCTGATTCTGCAGTGAGTCCGACATTAGTCACCTCTTGTCACATCATGCTGTGGGGTGGAGCAGGCGTATTCATGCTTTAGCCCTACAGGGGGTAATATAAAGTACAACCTAGGTGTTGTCCCACTAAGGGCTTCACACTGATTGACACACTAACAGGTCTGTCGAAGCATCTGACCAGCTCAACTACTAATACAGTATCTATAAATTACAGCTGTATGGACAAAGTACGTGTAATAAAATAAAAAGTGGGTGTTGTCCCACGCAGGAGATAAGCAGTGATTGACACACTTACAGATCATCTGACCCACTCAATGCTTATACAGTATTTATAAATTATGTTCAAAGTACGTTTGATAAAATAAAATGTGGGTGTTGTCCCACTCAGGAGATAAAAAAAGGATTGACACACTAACAAAGCTTCTGACTCACTCAATAATAATACAGTATCTATAAAGTATGTACAAAGTACGTGTAATAAAATAAAGTGTGGGTGTTGTCCCACGCTACAGATACAAATGTGATAACATGCCGATATGCATGTCAAATTTGGATCCCACGTAATTCATATACAGTCAAACCTGCTTGAGTACACATGTTCCATGTAAACGGTTCGATATATAAGTAAATTATACATGTTATTCAAAATGTTCAACTTTACAGAATATAACAGGGTGAAGCTTTATCTACGTTTCACATTGTCAGTGTTTTATCATTCAATTTATTCTCAAGTTGAACTTCCAGATCTTGTCTGTTTCATTTGCTCGTGAAATTGACCAAATTAACATTGCCTGTGCTCATGAAAACATGTTTTCTGATTTTTTCTCAATGATTCATCAAACACAATAAAATATGAAAAATTTATTTTTGTATTTGTATTATTTCAGGATTAACAAATATTTTTCATGTTATGGAGATATAACACAAATAAACGGAGTGTACTCTAAATAAACCGCGAAGTGGTTTATGATGAGAGTACACTCTCCCTGTGGAAAAGTACACAATCCCTGTGGAAATCCACTTATATTGATGGACTCTTTTCTCTTAGAAATCGTGCCGCTGTATCAGCCAATCAAAAGCGACGTTACAAACGGCGACGTCATTTTTTTACGTTATGGGCTGATAACATATTGTTTTAAGCCAATCAAAATGCTTGTTACCAGCAAGATTAAATTATTATATCGGAATACTGCTGTATTAAAATATAAGCTTACACTACATTGCTGTATAATGGTCCTTCAATGATGGACTCTTTGTTAACATGACGTCACTACATAGCTCCGTATCATAGACAAACTACGTGAAGAATTTCAAGAGTTCCAATTATTGAAAAGCACGTGTTCACTGACATGCTTTTGTCGAATTCATGGGGTGATGAAACCAATTGGTCTTGAGGAAAATCCAACATGAACTCAATTCAATACGTTTGTCTCAAGACCAACACAATTCATCACCCCATGAAATTCACTGAAGCCTAGAACGTAGTTCATTAAGTTTGTCTCATGACCAATTAAATTCATCAGCCCACGCAATCGATTTCAGCCCGGCTTGTAGTTCACGGTGTATTTCATCACTTTAACATGAATTACTTCCCAATTCATCAAGTTTCATCATGACCAACTTAATTCATCACCCCGTGAAATCGACCGAAGGGCGATTCAGTCTTTAAACATAACTCTGTCATACGGGGGAGTATGAATTGCATGCCTGTCTCTCTCTCTCAGCGGACTCAAGGTTCCGTAATAGTCATAAAATCATAGGTGTGTTAGGCTAGGGCACGAACTCAGAAGTGCGTGGGACATATCTGGCAGTCAGTTACGTTAAGCGGTACCAACTCTGTCGTGTTTAGACATGAAACTATGCACATTGTGCAAAGTGACGTGGGGCGGTAGTAGTTCATGTTCAGTAAGGTGTCTTAGATATTTCACAATTGGCACGTGACCTCATTAATGGTAGTTGTTATATCCTCATTAACGTCCAGCATTAAGGGTAAAGACAACAATTGGTTCACCCGTTGTCAGTGTAATGTGACCGGGCGGAATGCTGTGTTTGGTGCATTCGGCATGGTATTTCAGTGAGATAGCACTATAAAGTCAGCATCAGATCCGCGCTATCACAAGGAGGCAATCGCATCAACACACATTGTCTCCTGCACAAACACATGCACGCATACACAACACACATGGAAGCACGTCCTTAAATGACCTTAGCTGTTAAAAGGAGGTTAAACAAAAAACACCTAACCAATCCCCTCGGTCGCCCAATGTTGTGGGCGTATTGGCGATAATCAGTGATTGGCATAGGAATGGCTTTAATCTATCAAATTTTATTATATATCAACGACTTAAAATAATGCGTAATTTATACATCACAAGAACTGCTCTTAAATTAAAAAATCGTTTGACCAATTATGGTAACTTTTTATGAATCTTTGTCTTTCCTTTTCTTTGTATACTTAAGATCATATTTGAATATATACATATATATATATTCATTAAAACGAAAACAAAAGGGTGCGTCAACATGGCGGTGTGAAATTTGTTACCAGAGTAAATATATATATATATAATGCTTATCTTATTAAAATAATGGTAAATACGTGCACTTCTAAACCACCGAAATTCGTGTTAATTCTTTGAGGTGTTTTTTTCATTTATTTTAAAAGTCAAAGTATCATTTATAAAATATCGTCATGGTTACACATTGTTACAATTGTTTCCTTTTGTTTTAAATGTGTCTTATTTTGCTGACAACCTTATCGTGATTGTCCGTGTCGATATCAACTTAATACAAACGTACCGTAGCAGGCATGCGTCCCTTTAATTGTCAGAAAAGAAACTTATGCAACTCCCTAAATGTTTTGTTTGCTCCGACAGCACATTGGTGCACGTACATGTATATTGCATGCTTTAATATTGTACTTTCCTCATCCTCGACACTCCAGGGGTTACACTCACGTTTGCTCTCTACACCCCTCATCCTCGATACTCCAGGGGTTACACTCACGTTCGCTCTCTACACCCCTCATCCTCGCTACTCCAGGGGTTACACTCACGTTCGCTCTCTACCCCCCTCATCCTCGATACTCCAGGGGTTACACTCACGTTCGCTATATACACCCCTCAACCTCGATACTCTAGGGGTTACACTCACGTTCTCTCTTTCCACCCCTCATCCTCGATCCTCTAGGGGTTACACTCACGTTCGCTCTTTACACCCCTCAACCTCGATACTCTAGGGGTTACACTCACGTTCTCTCTTTACACCCCTCATCCTCGATACTCTAGGGGTTACACTCACGTTCGCTCTTTACACCCCTCATCCTCGATACTCCAGGGGTTACACTCACGTTCGCTCTCTACACCCCTCATCCTCGATACTCTAGGGGTTACAC
>NW_018406654.1:783867-841423 GCF_002113885.1 Mizuhopecten yessoensis
AGGGGTTACACTCACTTTCGCTCTTTACACCCCTCATCCTCGATACTCCAGGGGTTACACTCACGTTCGCTCTCTACACCCCTCATCCTCGATACTCCAGTGGTTACACTCAAGTTCGCTCTTTACACCCCTCATCCTCGATACTCTAGGGGTTACACTCACGTTCGCTCTCTACGCCCCTCATCCTCGATACTCCAGTGGTTACACTCACGTTCGCTCTTTACCCCCCTCATCCTCGATACTCCAGATGTTACACTCCCGTTCGCTCTCTACACCCCTCATCCTTGACACTCCAGGGGGTACACTCACGTTCGCTCTCTACACCCCTCATCCTTGACACTCCAGGGGTGACACTCACGTTCGCTCTCTACACCCCTCAACCTTGACACTCCAGGGGTTACACCCACGTTCGCTCTCTACACCCCTCAACCTTGACACTCCAGGGGTTACACCCACGTTCGCTCTCTACCCCCCTCAACCTCGATACTCCAGGCGTTACACTCCCGTTCGCTCTCTATTCCCCTCATCCTCGACACTCCAGGGGTTACACTCACGTTCGCTCTTTACACCCCTCATCCTCGATACTCCAGGGGTTACACTCACGTTTGCTCTCTACACCCCTCATCATCGATACTCCAGGGGTTACACTCACGTTCGCTCTTTACCCCCCTCATCCTCGATACTCCAGACGTTACACTCCCGTTCGCTCTCTACACCCCTCATCCTTGACACTCCAGGCGTTACGCTTACTTTCGCTCTTTACACCCCTCATCCTCGACACTCCAGGGGTTAAACTCACGTTCGCTCTCTACACCCCTCAACCTCGATACTCTAGGGGTTACACTCACGTTCGCTCTCTGCAAATTTGAAGGCACGAAGATATGCTGTTATTATTCAAAAAAGACTCGCAAGGTTTGTAATGAAAATGGCTGAATCACGGTAGTATTATTGGCCAGGTATGTAAACAAGACCTTATCAAAAACTACGTCACCACACACTAAGTACTGAATCAGCATGGGCCTGTTGTCTGTGTAATGGTTGGCTTACTTCCTTAAATGACGTTAGCTGTCGATAGGGCGTTAAACAAAATTAAACCAAACCAATCCTTCTAACATGCCTTCTGTCATGTAATTAAAGGACGATGTCGAGATTGTGACGTATTTGTCGTTATGTGTGACGTCATTTTCGGGGGAACTCTACATGCGTAAACATTCATGTTTTTATTGACTCTCGTAAGTAAAACATCGATGAAACTCTGCTGCTGTAACTAATCAAAATCTCAGAAACGATACGAAAAGACAAAAAAGGTAAATAAATAAGGAAATATATAAATAAAAAAAACCGGAGGAAATCTACGAACGTATACATGCATGTTTACGCTGACTCGCAGGCAAAACATTTTTGAAGCTGAGCTACAGTAACAAGTTCGAAACTCAAAATCGATACAATAAGACAAAATAAATGAATAAATAAGGGGAAAAAATTAACAAAGCAAACGACAGAGACGGGTAGACACCAAAATTATAAGACAAGCAACATGAACAAAAAATGAAATTCTTGTTACGGGAATATTGAAAACGTGCATGGTGACGACATGAACGAAAACACACTAATGAATCCATCACATTCAGCTCATTAAAATTAAAAAATGAAACAAATCCTAATTTACATAAACCCTTTTAAATCATCAGACTTAACATACACCTAAATTCTCTATAGATATATTTAAATATTCGCACACACACACTAGCAATGGTCAGCGATGCGGTCATCGTAAACTCTGACCTCGACTAACGCTAGCCGAGGGGCTTATTGTGTTCAAATACTAGCTATATCCTATCATATCATTAATATTTTTTATGAACATGGAGGTGCAATCACAACACAACCGTACGTCCTCAGTTAGCGGTGCTTTATTTACTGTTAACTATCACAACACAACCGTACGACCTGAGTTAGCGGTGCTTTATTTACTGTTAACTATCACAACACAACCGTACGACCTCAGTTAGCGGTGCTTTATTTACTGTTAACTATATATTACGAAGGCACTGGCGAAGCCCTCTCCCGGGCGAAACCGGTCGGCATGTTATAATATATAGCTAAAAGTAAATACAGCATCGCTTACTGATCACGGGGTCTTCAGGCCATAAGTCTTAGATGTATGCAATCACCCTGCATACTCGAGGGTGTCCACGCCTAGACGACAAATCCGATACAACATCGCTAGGAAGCAAGGCGTTGGCATCTCTACCACTTTCCTTTTTTTTTTTTTTTTTGATATAATGTAATTGTTTTGTGGGCTTTTTTTTCTGTGTCTCGAAAAAGAAGCGGATTGCTCCGAAAATTTGACAACATCATATTGCCTACACCGCTATAATGACTTCTTTGCCCCATATACAAATTATGAATAATTCGTACCCTACAAACAAACGTTTGCAGGGACCCCGTGTTATTTGGAAAGTTACCGTTAATATGACTTCTTTGACCCATATTTAAATGTAAAGGTATATTTCTGACCGAATATCAATATATACATTATTCCGAGGAAGAATTTCGGGTCACATGCACTTTGGGTTAGTTTTGGAGGAGAAAACGTGTGTAATTCATTCTTCTTTCTCAATATTACCTTTTTACAAACGTTTCGTCAGCCTGAATCTTTACACATGATCGGCGTGACAAAGCGCCCTCTACCGGTACCTCCAGGCGATATCTGTTGTAGAAGTGACGTTTATGTGACGACTGACCGACACGTTTTGGACAGGGCCTTTGTCAGGTGTCGGCCCCGGGCCAGGTCTAAGGAAACCAGTTCAGGCCCCACAGGATTTCCCATTGCTGAAAAAATGTGTTGAACATTATATACAATGCATAAATTCGTTAATGTAAATTGTACCGCGTTTTTGTGAAGAAAAAATACGAATTATGTCTATTACATGTGTTAATTAGAGTGTAACAGAAATTTCGGAAACAGCACCTCTGCAAAATATATATATCTGTCTTAATGAAATGACCGATAAATAAATAAAAATCAATAAATAAAACATTTACAATAAAGATTTATCATGTAATTTAACAAAGTACACTTTATGTAACAGAGATAGAAATAGCGTGAATGAAATTAACCAAAATTACCTCGCACTTTTAAGTTGATTTTAAGTTATTTTTAAGTCAATTTCTCATTCTTTTCAAGTTCAGGTTTTTATTGATGACTTTTAGCTCATCACTTACTCATATAGACATTATATTTATAATTTACAACAACAATATACAGGCATTTCTGCAACTACTGAAAATGAAGAACGATATAGCACAATGCTATAAATAAAATAAAACTGAGTAATACAGTTTTGTCTTACTTAGATGAAAAATATACTGTTTGACCAAAACTTGATAAGTAGTCGACTCAATTCAAGAAATTAGTCGTCATTTGTTTGCTTATTTGTCCATGTAACCTTTTCGCTCTTTTCTACTGTTTTCTTCATAACTGTCTCCCTTAGCATCGATTTCAAATAAGAAGTAAATTATGACCATCGATGTCATCGCTCGATACCCCAGGGCTTACGCTCAGTTGGGTCGCGGTGGCCGAATGGTTCAGACATTCTGCTACATGTACCACGGGCCCTCTGCCATTGGGTCGTGGGCTCGATGCCTACGTGGGGTACATGTAGTCGCCAGGTACTAGTCGCAGGTCGGTGGTGTTTCTTCGGGTATTTCGGCTTTTCTCGACCACCAACACCTGACACGTCCTTAAATGACAATAGCCATTAATAGGACGCAAAACACAGACCATTCTCGATAGTCCAGGGGTTAAACTACACGCTCATTTACGCTCTCTGTACCCCTGGAATATGTCATAGCAAAGAGGTATGGCGGAAAACTGCCCGTATTTCCCTAAGTCGGCATTTATGAAAACGGGGAAAAAAATTAAGGAGTAAAGCATTTCGGGTAGCAAAAATGCATACAAAAGATACAAAACCAATTGAATATGAATTTTAAAACTGCTGAGAAATTAGGCATTGCTAATATGTACTGCAAATATAGCCATATACACTATATCTATGAAAGTGATGGGGTTTCCCGGACTTAAAAAATACTTTCAACACTTTCCCATCCGAGGACCAACTTTTGAATAAACTTTTTGTGACCGTGATGTAATTTGCAAAAACAAATCGTATTACGGAAAAGTTGTCCTCCTTTGGGAAAGTGCTTAAAATAATGAAAAACAGGGGTGATCAAGTTTCTCTAAACTGCGACCGGTGTTTCTCGGGTTAAATAAGTTTGTAATTGCCAATATCTACATGTTCTATGTAGCCGAACGGTAACGCAGTTTACTTGCGACTAGAAAATAAACAGTGCAGGTTCGAAACCTCCTTCAGTTATTTTTTTTGAAATATTTAGGCATGTGATCATTTTCCTTAATAAGGCAATAGTGTTTTTTTTAAATCGATGGAAAATTTTGTTTTCATTTTAATAACATACCTATTGATTTATCAGGGTTGTTAGTAATAATTTATTTATTATTTAGTGCGACATACTTTTATCGAAGCATGTCAACAAATCCCTGTACACGTGTACAGTACAGCTACGCTTTGTAGGTAAGACTATTTTTGATAAAAATTTATGAGTTGTTTTACCCTCCAACTGGCAATAGTAATTATATCAAGTGCTTAAACACCAACAAATAATGCCGAAATACCAAATATGTGGTCTGTTTACAATTGTCTATTCTTAGACACGGGATTCAGATATTGCTACCTGTATAAAAAATACCTGAGGACGCGTCATAACAGTGCACGGTTGGATGCGCGCACTAGCGTAACATAGCTTTGGGGAAATAGGCATAGCAACCCGCCATATCTCTTTGAAGGCTCAGCTGTGCGCCACCTTGTGGATGAGACAAAAAGACTGGTTTGTCTCAGTCGCGTAGCGGTGTGTTGTTTGTTTGTTGTTTTGAGTGCGTTTACGTCCACTTCACTACCGAGTAGTTCAGTTATGCAGCAGATGATTGCGTCACGGTAAAACATTGACTGGCTTTAAAGTCGGGGGTCGCTCCTCTGTAATCTTCAAAGGGTATATATCAGCCTAGCGATAGGTCATGTTGTTTTTAACCTCGGACCAATCAGATAGCTAGCAGGGTGACTTCAATAGATGTGCAGAGAGAAAATGAACGTAACCCCTGGGGTGTCGAGGATGTATTCAGGGGCGTTTCTAGGATATTTGAAAGAGGGGGCGTAGAATCAAATCTATCGCAGAGCGGAGCGATGCGAAAGAAAATTTGGACCTTTTTTTTGCTAAAAAAACATAAAATAATTGTNGGGGGGGGGGGCATTACGCCCTCACCTGGACCCGGCCCTGGTATTGAAGTAAGACTGTTTCATCATGGATAATTGGATTTTTTTTCCATGTACGGCATTCGATAAAATTTTTATTTATACTCGTTAAAAGATATGTTAAATTAATTTGATTCTCATTTGCAATGTTCAATAGTGTCACTCATTGTGTCAACGCATACTGACCAAACAAGGGAGATAACTTACATGAGCTATGAGCTTGGTGTCAAACCCCTTTTTGTCGATTTACTATGGTTTGTATCAATATTGATGTAATTGTTTAAAGTAGCGATGAAGTGAAACCCCAAACAAACAAACTTGAGTGTGTGTTATAATGCATCCTCGACACTCCAGGGGTAAGTTACGCTCACTTCCGCTCTCTCTACACCCCTGGAATAGTTCATGATTTTGAGGATGGCTGGATAAAACGAGTCACAAATCTGCATTTATTTCATTGTTTATTTATATTCTCGAGTCCTATGATCTACAGTTGTGGGATCGCACAACGTTACACGATGTGCGGTGTGCGCACGATGTGTGCACGGTGTGTGAACGGTGTGTGCACGATGGGCGAACGATAAAAAGCTGGACGATCATTGCTTGCGCACATCTGTGCGCACGATGGACGGACGTTGTGCGATAACAATCGTGGTTGGTGTAAATTGAGGAATGCCTTAACAATTTATACGGTTTCATGTTTAAACATATAAACTTGATGTTTACGTATGTTTCTATATTCTAGCAACATCTATAAACTGATCTTTCTGTCTATACATTCTTATATTTAGAAATTGTGTTTTCTGTGTTTTTAAACACACTTAATCGACACATGGAAAATTACAACACAATCTCGTATACAGGTAAACATAACCACTTTGTACATGTACCTGGACCGTAGTTTTCTCCCCGCCTGGGGCACTTACGTAACTCGTCGGGTAAGGCCGGGGGTGTGAAAATCCAGGTGAAGGGGAGCCATAGGCAAACGAATGCAAATAACAAATCCTATTCATTACGGTCAAACGGTATCGCATATCAGCTCTGTACATGTGTGTCAGGCACTGGTCAGGTAAAACTCCGGACACTCATCAAATTGTTATTTACCTGTTCTGTTACCTTGGAGCCAAACCCATTATTGACAGTCTAACGGTCGCTGTAATACTGTTTAACACGCATTGTGAAATTGTATAATCTTGATTATTGTGATGAGAAATTACAGATATATACACAGTGTACATTATCGCATACAAGCCTTCCGTATTTTTGTCATTCCGTAATTTTGATCTACAAATGATACCAAATCGCACAGTTGTGCGGAGAGAAGCGCACAACGGGGCGAACGATTGCTAAATCGCACAGATGTGCGCACCATGTGTGGACGATGTGCGGACGGTGTGTGAACGATGTATGCACGGTGTGCGCACGCTATTTTTGGTGCGTTGTGCGGTCCCACAACTGTATGTACCTACGTCCAGTTAGTGGAGAGAAGCACAAAGTAAAACTATTGTATTACCATCAGAACAAGTATCAACTGTTTATTTAAGTCATTCACTACAGAAGTACATTTATTCCATATGAAACAATTATTCTGACGCATTGAACAGTTTTTCTAATTTGAGTACAGTAAAACCTCGTTATAATGCCAACATTTATCCATTGCGTTATAAAGGGGTTTGGCGATAAGTTGAGAGAAATCAGAAAAGAAATTCATAAGAAAATAAGAAAAAATGACATTGTAATGTGTTGGCGTTTTAACGAAGTGGCAAATGGAGCTAGGGGCATTATATAGAGTTTACTGTATTTGTAAACAGATTTTTTTTATTTCGGTAAAATGACACCCCCAATGATCGTATATATGATCATTGGGGGTATCATTTTTACCGAAAGTCGATCTTAACCCCTAAAACATGTAAAATTACTCCGAACACCTTAGTTTAGGTCCAAATATAGCTGTAACAATGTATCAGGTTCCTGTGCTTATTACACCTCAGAAAGGGTTCAAAGGTTGATGTCTGCGGTTTGTTTACTATGGAGTCGTCTGAAGGTAGTTATCAGTACACGCTTGTAGTATAGCTTTTGTTTCGTTGTCTCTGTATCACATGTGCTCCAATTGAGGATGCATACCATTTTATTATGAAATGCCCATTATAATCTGAAATTAGGTCAAAATATTTATATATGAAATACTGTAACCGACCAAATATGGAAAAAAAAATGTAGAACTCGTTTAATCGGAGAACAAAATTTTAATTCAAATTTAAGCAATGTATATTTCTAGAGCCAATGACATTGCTATACTACTTTGGTACTTTGTTACTATGTTACTATATTTTACTATGTACAGATTGTATTTACTGTGTACAGATTGTATTTACTGTGTACAGATTGTATTAACAATGTACAGATTGTATTTACAATGTACAGATTGTATTTACTATGTACAGTTTGTATTAACTGTGTACAGATTGTATTTACTGTGTACATATTGTATTTACTGTGTACAGATTGTATTTACCGTGTACAGATTTTGTTTACTATGTACAGATTGTATTTACTGTGTACAGATTGTATTAACCATGTACAGATTGTATTTACAATGTACAGATTGTATTTACTGTGTACATATTGTATTTCCTATGTTCAGATTGTATATACTGTGTACAGTTTATATTAACTGTGTACAGATTGTATTTACTGTGTACATATTGTATTTACTGTGTACAGATTGTATTTACAATGTACAGATTGTATTTACTGTGTACATATTGTATTTACTATGTTCAGATTGTATATACTGTGTACAGATTGTATTTACTGTGTACAGATTGTGTTTACTATGTTCAAATTGTATTTACTGTGTACATATTGTATTTACTGTGTACATATTGTATTAACTGTATACAGATTGTATATACTGTGTACAGATTGTGTTTACTATGTTCAGATTGTATTTACTGTGTACATATTGTATTTACTGTGTACATATTGTATTAACTGTGTACAGATTGTATATACTGTGTACAGATTGTGTTTACTATGTTCAGATTGTATTTACTGTGTATATATTGTATTTACTGTGTACATATTGTATTTACTGTGTACAGATTTTGTTTACTATGTACAGATTGTATTTACTGTGTACATATTGTATTTACTGTGTACAGTTTGTATTTACTGTGTACAGATTGTATTTACTATGTACTGATTGTGTAAACTATGTACGAATTGTATTTACTGTGTACAGATTTTATTTACTGTGTACAGTTTGTATTTGTGTACAGTTTGTATTTACTGTGTACAGATTGTATTTACTGTGTACAGATTGTATTTACTGTGTACAGTTTGAATTTACTGCGTACATATTGTATTTACTATGTACAGATTGTATTTAATGTGTACATATTGTGTTTACTATGTACATATTGTATTTACTGTGTACAGATTTTGTTTAATATGTACAGATTGTATTTATTGGGTAAATATTGTATTTACTGTGTACAAATTGTATTTACTGCGTACAGATTGTATTTACTGTGTACAGTTTGTATTTAATTTGTGTACAGATTGTATTTACTATGTAAATGTTGTATTTACTGTGTACATATTGTATTTTCTATGTAAATATTGTGTTTACTATGTACATATTGTATTTACTGTGTACAGAATGTATTTACTATGTACAGATTGTATTTACTGTGTACAGTTTGTATTTACTGTGTACATATTGTATTTTTTATGTAAATATTGTGTCTACTATGTACATATTGTATTTACTGTGTACAGATTGTATTTACTGTGTACATTTTGTATTTACTGTGCACATATTGTATTTACTATGTTGAGATTGTATATACTGTGTACAGTGTGTATTTACTGTGTATATATTGTATTTACTGTGGACAGGTTATATTTACTGTGTACAGTAAATACAATATATACACAGTAAATACAAACTGGACACAGTATATACAATCTGTACGCAGTAAATACAATTTGTACACAGTAAATATATTATGTATATAGTAAATAAAACTGCACACAGTATTTACTATGTTCAGATTGCATATACTGTGTACATATTGTATTTACTATGTTCAGATTGTATATACTGTGTGCAGTTTTATTTACTATGTACATAATATATTTACTGTGTACAGATTGTATATACTGTGTACATATTGTATTTACTATGTACAGATTGTATTTACTGTGGACAGGTTATATTTACTGTGTACAGATTGTATTTACTGTGTACAGTTTGTATTTACTGTGTACAGATTGAATTTACTGTGTACATATTGTATTTACTGTGTACAGATTTTATTTACTATGTAAATATTGTGTGTACTATGTACAGATTGTATTTACATGTATTGTGTACAGATTGTATTTACTGTGTACAGTTTGTATTTACTGTGTACAGATTGAATTTACTGTGTACATATTGTATTTACTGTGTATAGATTGTACTTACTATGTAAATATTGTTATTACTATGTACATATTGTGATTACTATGTACATATTGTGATTACTATGTACAGATTGTGTTTACTATGTACAGTTTGTGTTTACTATGCACATATTGTTTTTACTATGTACATATTGTGTTTACTATGTACAGATTGTATTTACAGGTACTGTGTTCAGATTGTGTTTACTATGTACATATTGTGGTTACTATGTACATATTGTATTAAGGCTGCCTTTTGTAAAGAAATCATAACTTATATTGTATCATTACCATATTGTGAATATATGTAAATGTAACACAGTAAAGATATACATGTTTTACAGGTGAGGCCGACACGCATGTCAATGTGTATGTACATGTTCATATAGATATGAAAATGGCACATTCATCATTATAACCATCCTCGATATCTAGGTGTTACACTGATGTTCGCTCTTTACACCCCTGGACTATGTAACACTGTACATGTACATCAAAGGGCAGGTATATCAGCCTAGCCATTGGTCAGTTTTTTTTAACATTTTGCCATTTTGTAAACAGCGAAGCAGACGACGAATGCGAGTTGTCTCCCGTTGCCCGGCCGCAAGATACAAAGACACGTGACCCGTATACCCCCTTGTAAAATCCCGTGATTCCACCGTATTACTGCTGAGAATCCCGTGACATGATCGTATACCCCCTGATATTTTCGTATACCCACTGAGATTTACGAATGCGGTTTGGTACACTGTAGTTTTTAACCAATCAGATGCCTAGATTTTTTCTCAAAGGGTAATAACCAGGATGATTCCAGCTTCCTAGAGATTTTATGCTACAGGTCACCATATTACCAGGCTAAACGTATTCCTATTGAATGCGGAAAAAACAATATTCAAAGTGTCATTAAAGATACTTGTACGACTGAAGTCTATGCATTGAAAACATGTTTATCGATATAAATGTAGCTTTGATGAATTAGTGTTTGAAAAGAACTCTATTTCTTGGCGGAATACTTATATTAAAAAAAACCAGCAACAATGTTCGGAGTGTTAACATGCAAATGGATTAGACCGGGATTCGAACCCACGACCTCCGACAATCATACTGGCGCTCTAACCGACTGAAATACCCAGTCCACTGTAGCACCCTGGCACAGTCAAGCTACAGTTATACCAAAACTTATTAAAGGGAGATAACTGTATGTACGAAAAACTGCAGTGAAATTATCTAGTGTTGGTTGTTTGTGTAGGGTTTAAGGTCCTATCAACAGCTAGGGTCATTAAGGCGTTTGCCTACAAGTGTTTTGTTACACGTAATACAGGTGTATTATCAACGCATACATATTAAAGAGGACCTTTTGGAAGACAGGTGTGTTCCGAAATCGTTATACTCTATAAATAGAAGTTACCATTGTACAGATCATATAATCATTGGGTACTCTTTGTCGGAAATATATCACTCGTTAATCGAACGGCGATCAGGATCTTACGGTACATGTTATGTCTAAACAGAGTACAGGTTCTCGTTAATAACTTAAGGTAGCGATTTAGGTTTTAGAGGGCAATGGACAAATTCCAATGTTTATTTTGTATGGTTTCTGGAAAATAAATACTCGGAGCCGTAGGTCCTCTTTAATTTTTCCTGCAAAAACTTGTGCACACTAGCGTACATGTCATTTTTTCAATCGTTAATCCCATTCAAAAATTAAACAGATACGTTACCATTCCAACAGATACGTTACACATTATATTGGTCAAGTGTTACACTCCTACTACTTAACATTACCAACAGAACAAAGTTCAAATCGATGTAATGATCTCTTGTGATCAAGTTTGGTTACAGCTATGGTCATTTAAGGACGGCCTCCCCTGTGTGCAAGATGCGTGGAGTATGTGTGTGTGTGTGTTTTGGGAGGCTGCGATATGTTCATGTTTGTCTCCTTGTGATAGCACGGAACTGATGCCGACTTTATAGTGCTACCTCACTGAAACATACTGCCGCAGACCCCCAGCAGGACACCCCACTCGGTCACATTATACCGACAACGGTGAAACAGTGAACTATAGTTTTGACGTATAGGCTATATTATAGGAGGTGAAAGGATCATGCGACATGATTTTCGGTTAATGACGCATGATAAGTGAGAATGGGCGTTTCAGCAACGCGGTCGGGGTTCGATTCTGCGATGAAACAATAGAAAATGTTCACCGTCGAGCAACAAAGACGTATCCTTTAGTGTGAGGAGCGATTAAAGAAAATAAAAATACCAACACTAGTATATAGAAGATCCCGTGGCGACATGATAGAGGTCTGCAAAATATTGTCTGTTAAATATGACTATGAAGTATCCGACATATTTGATATCAGGGAAACTACATCTTCACGTGGACACAACTATACAGTTTACAAATCGCATTGAAGTTTAAATAGTAGAACATTTTCGTTTACACAGAGAACTGCTGATTTATGGAACAATATTTCGTCCAATATTATGAATTAAAGCACAGCGAACAATTTGAATATAAACTAGATGAACACTAGCAAAACCAAGCGCAGAAATACAGCTTTACAGAAAATAATCAATATCTAAACGTCGCAATTTTTAAAATATGTTTTATTTATTTATTATTATTTTTTAAATGTCAAAGGATTAAAATTTCCTATTTTTTTCAGAATAAAATTTATGTATCCATGTATCAATACAACGTGTATCAAATTTGTATTGGTATGTAGCTGGGTCTATTGTATTATGCACGGCTATTTATTAACATAGCACATACATAAAATGAATAAATTTAAAACTAGTTCTTATTTAAATTAAAATATTTATTCATACATTTTCCTGAGCACGACTGTTTAATTCAGGTTGAAAATACCACAACTACGTTAGAGTTACTCCCCTTTAATCGGACCTGTGTCACCTCGTGGTCGTGATACTATCACAACACGATGGCAGAGTATCCGCTGGACGATAAGATTGACTCGGCTCCTGATGGGAACATGAATGAGAACACGAAGACAATTCACAGACAGAAACTCGTCTACAGTGTGTGTCTATGCGCATCGTATCTTACCTGCGTAAGTTGTTTATATATATCACTATAGAAGTTCACCATACTAATATAGTTCCTATTGGAGTCGGAACGCTGTATAAACTCTCCGGATCTGAACGATAGGCCTACCTAAAGGAGAAATGGTATTCATATATATGGTTTAAGACCGGGTATCCATTGTTAAATATACAAAATCGGTGAATTATTTGTCATTTTCAAGTCACAGGGGCCAGGCACAAGATTTATCAGCTATGTAAGTTTAAAACTCACAACATACAGTTGCCGTAAGTCTTTCATGCTCCGTTGAATTCCTATTGGATTCTACGTAAATTGATATTTATTGAGATAAGTTTCCTCGCTTCATTTTGCACAATTTTGATGAAATTCTGCATACATCTAGAATACCAATCCATCAATTATGTCGGAAATATTCATATTAAATCCGTTTATTGAGTTTTAACCGTGATAAATAAATTGTTAAAAACGATTTTACGACACAATTGATATTGTGTCTATGGCATTGTCGTCAACGCAACCACATGTGTCACGTTTTTTTTTTAATGAAAATGGGTCGAAAAACGGTGTCAGGAAATATTACAAAAATAAACCCTATTAACATAGAACCTTATGGGAACAAAACGTAACGTGCACACCATTGTATATAGTCCTGCATATTCATGATATTATGATACTTATTATCATAAAATGAATAAAACGATATATATGTCTTTGATACAGATCTATCGTCCCGCTTATTGACACCATACCTATACACGTAATCCCTCCATTCTGTGCTTTGAAGTTGACCGGTATATTTTTAACACTTCATATGACTTTATAGATTGGCGACGTGTGGCA
Organism: Mizuhopecten yessoensis; assembly: GCF_002113885.1. Classification (NCBI taxonomy): domain Eukaryota; kingdom Metazoa; phylum Mollusca; class Bivalvia; order Pectinida; family Pectinidae; genus Mizuhopecten; species Mizuhopecten yessoensis. The sequence goes on from NW_018406654.1 coordinate 797,558, forward strand.
GCTGTCAGTTCTCATAAAGTGGTCTGATAAATTGGAAATAAATAGATAGTGTCCATTTCTATTGAAACGCTGACAACTAATGAAATTCATTAATAACGTGAATAAATATTCCATGGAAGGAAATTCGAATTTTCATTTGGGGGTGGGGGTGGGGGTGGGGGGGCAAGGAGTGGGCTGTTGGTCGGGACGGAAGGGATGGGGATGTTTTGGCTGTAAACTGGGGGTCAGGATGGGGGAGGGGATCAAGGAGGGAGACTGAAAGCTGGCAGGAAGGGGCTGTATGCTGGGAGAAGGGGTTAGGGAGGGGGATATGGGCACCTTAGTTTAAGTCCAAATATAGCTGTACGATATTATCAGGTCCCTGTGGGACACACAGCAAACTTGACGGCACGCGACTAGCTATTTGACAGTATTTTAGTTAGTCAATATGCTGATGACTCAACACTAATATTGGATGTTGACAAGCAATCATTAGAGAGGGGTCTGTACTTGATCGACATCTTTGGAGGATGTTCCGGTTTAAGAACAAACTTTGAAAAAACCCAAGCTGGTGGGATTGGGGCAAAAAGGGACTGCGGTGAGGAAATTGAAACGAGACATATAGAATAGCATGGAACCACCATGGCAAATTTAAACTTTGAGGAATTTCCTAGTATTTATCAAAAGATGACTGTTTTGAAGACAACTTTATAGAAAAGTTTCAATCAGTTGAAGCACTTCTCACTAACTGGCCATTTAGGATTCTTGCAATTATAGGTAAGGTAACTGTGATTAAAACTTTCGCCTTTCCGATCATAGTTCAAGTATTAACAGTCCTTGCTTGTCTAGTCAGTCTCTATTTTATAATTTTATCTAGGACAGCAAAGTTGACAAACTGAAAAGGAATCTTTTAAAGGGCGATTAGAAGGATGTAGGTCTAAAATGTCTAGATATTTTTTCTTACAGTAAAGCTTTAAAACTTATATGGATAAAACAATGTCTGGATGTCAACAATCGTTTAGATTGGAAAATATCTATTAATAGATGATATAAAAAAAAACTTGGAGGGGATAAGATTTGGACCTTAACAAAAACTGCACTATTTGAAGTATCAAAACACAGAAATTTAGGTATTTTAGGAAGGAAATTGTACAGATATGGGGGGGGGGGGGGGGGGGGTTTTTCCCGGGGCCCCCCCCCCCCCCCCCCCCCCGCAGCCTCTGAGCATATTCTCTCTCAGCCCTTATGGTTCAACTCTAAGATAAAGATAAACAAAAAAACCAGTATTTTTCAAACATTTAAGTCATGAGGGTATTTTCTACATTAAGGACTTAGTAGATGCTCATGGTAATCTCTTGACATATAATCAGTTTGCATAAAAATATCAAACCTCTTTGAACTTTATGAATAAAAATAGCCTTATTAGCGCTATACCTAGAGGCTGGAAGAGAGTTTATTCACTTGTATGGGAAAAATATTGAAACAATTATGCATGAAAATCTGAAACAGCTCAGAAATAGCGAAAAAAACTTCTCGGTTTTTCTACAGAAAAAAATGTGTCTACATTAATAGCAAATCCAGCGAAGTCCCAGGCAAGGTGGCATGTTCTATTATACATTTATCTCAATAATAATAAATAGGAGCAGGTATATACTTTACCATTGATTGAGACAAAAGTTTCAAAATTACAAAGTCTGCAATATAGAATCATTCACAGATTTTATTTTCACCAACTCTATGTTGTTAAAATGAAAGCTGCTAGAGAGCGGTGAATGCAGTTTCTGTAGTGGAGCATCAGAAACAATATACCACCTTATCTGGGACTGTATACATAGCCAGTCATTGTGGCTTGTCTGATCAACTCAGTCTTAAATCAGTATGATATTGTTATAGAAAAAAACCTGACATTTTTCCTATTTGGGGTTACTGAAGATGTCAAACCACTTGGAATAAACCTTTTAATATTATTGATTAAGAAATATAAATCATTAAGAAGACAATACAAACTATAACCTGAGTGGGAAAATTGTAAAAAAAATATGAGAAACTATAGAAATTTAGATCTGTATTCAGCTTATATACTGACCATGAATGCAGCAAGAAAGACCAGGCAGAAATGGGAAAGTATAAAGTATATCCTTGAATATTTTTTATTTGTCTCAACTTCTGAACGCATATACATTTGAAGTACATAAACATGCATATTTTTTGTGTAACAACGATTACTTACGGACAATAATGCAAGTATATGTATGGTTGATGTATGCGAAATATGCAAAATGTATATGATAATGACTGTGTAAAATGATTGATACAGGAACAAATAAAAATAAAAATAAATAGAAAAGTATATCGAGGTTAAACTTATGTTTCTATTGTCTCTACACAGGGATGGAATCTCGCCCAGATCGGCTCCGCCCTCCTCGACCTCAAACAGATCACCTCCGTTTCACTGGAAGCCGCCTCCCTGTATCAAACATTTTTCAATGTCGGTTATTTCGCCGGCTCCCTGCTGTGTGGTATCATGTATAAGAGGATAAACAAGTTCTTATTCCAATTTATCTCCCTTCTTGTTGTCGCCATTGCACTTGTTATCATTCCATGGTGTCACGTGCACGCCGCCATGGTTACGGCCCATTTTTTCGTCGGCCTGTCAGGGGGCATCATTGATTCAGGTAAGAGTTCATGCTTACGACTAGAATAAAAGCTCATGTTGTCATTGTATATAGAATATCAAGCTCATTATGTTTGCCGTTTCTAGAATTTCTACAAAGAGGGGGACAGGGGATTAAGTAAAGCCTGTGTGACGTAATACAGTGAGATTAATTAACAGTTTGAAATTGATCATAAAGCGCGAGCGTGGCTCTGGATTCCATGTTGCCTTTCCTGCTGTTTTGATGTCTTCTAGTTTAAACTTCTTTTAATTGAATAATTCAAAAGGAATTGGACACAAGTTATTACAACTTAAAACGTCCCTTTCCCTTTAAGAATTACACAATGTCATCAATAATGCAATGATTCAATAATATTTGATAATGCAATAATATTTGATAATGCAATGATTCAATAATATTTGTACATTAAAAGTACCATTGATATACATAGATAGAAACATATATTATTTACATACCAGTACCCACTTCAGTGACTTTTACATGATATACAATTACAGTTTTAATAATTTGGTAAAGTAATTTCGAAATAATAATAGTTCTTTGCGATGCATTGTATATTTTGTCTAAGTTATCTCAGTCACTCAGTCATGGCTTGTTAAAGGAACCAGTCGGTCTTGCATTGTTGCGACAAGTTCAATACGCACACTGTCTGTGTACGTCTTTGGTCGAATTTTGCCTTCATGTGATAAATTGTCATATCACACCGTGCATCGCTGAACATGTGTATGTTATGAATAAGTGATATCATAGTTTGTCTTTATATTTCAGTGGTAAACGCCGAGATGTTGGCAGTGTGGGGAGAAAAGGGACTTTCGTACGTGCAGGCGATGCATTTCGGCTACGCTTTTGGCGGAATTATCTCCCCTGTGATAACGGCTCAGTTTTTGGCGCCAACACTTGATCATCATCGTGACGTCATATTTTCAACAACCAATTACAATGCGTCTTACATTAACATCACAAACATATTAGGCAATCATAACTTGATTGGTAACTTGACAAGCCAATCGGCGCTCTATGTTAATAATACAGTTTATTCGACCAATCAAAGCATCTTTCGCGAAATATCAACATCGCTAAATTCTACCCGGAACTCCCCGACTGTTTTCGCCCCTTTTTATATCACTTCGCAGGTCTATATAGCATATAGCATTTCTGCTTGTTTATGCACACTTATCGGATTACCTTACTTGGTAATGTACTTCACCTTTGACCTTACAAAAATAAGGTCAGGGCGTGTACCGAAAGAGGAAAACTCAACCCCGAATATTACAAGAATTCCTAAAATACTAGTCCTTATAAACTTTGGATTAATGGCTGGAATATATGTCGCCATTGAAGAATCATTTTCCGGATTCTTAAATGCGTTTTGTGTCAACCGTCTTGATTGGTCGAGCGTTGATGGGTCCTATGCAACGTCTGTTTTCTATGGTTGTTTTGGATTCGGTCGTCTGGTAGCTGTTCTATGGGTCAAGTATCTAAATCCAAAGAAATTTTTAAGTGTGTTTTGTGTATTGTTACTGTTAATGTTTGCAAGTATTTTGATTTGTGGAGTATATTACTTCGATATTGGGATGTGGCTGACGGCTGCCGCTACCGGGTTGTCCATAGCGGTGATTTACCCGACCGTGTTTACATGGACGGAGGAAGATTTCCTACCGGTGTCGGGGAAAATATCGTCCTTCTTTAATATCACTTCCGCTTTAGGCGGAACTATCAACCCAATCGTCATCGGTACTTTAATGGACGTGTACAGCCCACTATGGTATGCATATTTACTGATGGGAGAATCGGCCCTCTTGCTGATGACGTGTATGTGTGGGATGGCGTTGTCTAGGAAACTACGGCCACAAAAACGGCAAGGGAGACAATTCGAGCCCGCCGATCAGGAAAATAGATTTATTTAATATAGAACAAAATAACAATGTATTCATGCTCACCTGACATCGATTACAGAACTATATCAACGTCGTTTCATACTCGCAGAATATGAACCGACCAGGTTTTCATTGCATTCATAGTACAGTACATTTCACCTAATATCACGTCGCTTAATGTCACTTTTCGGTTATTATCAAGTTTTTTTGGTGCACCGTTTTTCCTGCTATATATTCTATGCAATTCAATTCTCTTATTATCACCTGATTTTATGTCGATTTCTCTTAATATCACTTTATTTTGGCCACTGTCACAAAAAAATCCAGGATCCCTGGACAGCTCCTATACGAAAGGAGGACAAGACACTACAACAAGACAAGGTGGTAATGATTCATGATAAATGCCCTGGGGACTTCTGTCACACCCTGGACGCGATATGTAAACAATGCCTAGGCCTAACAGGGTATTTTTTACAATTGGCTGACTGTCAAACAATAGGTTACACCTGGCTTGCTGTTAAACAATAGGTTGACTTACATTGTACATACTTGTTACCATGATATTCACCTGTGGTTGGGGGAGCTAGGACAGTCTAACATCTGTAAACTTTTCTAATGCCAAGTGTGATGTATTCTTTCAATTAATTATAACATGTGTACTATCTTCGATTACACACTTGCAGCAAATATCTAAAGAAATTAACCTATAAAAAGATGTTACTAGCGAAAGAACAGTATATATATCAAGAAAAAGGTAAATATTTACCAAGTCTCATGTTTACAATTGATTTTGATGCAGAATACCCGCCAAACACTTGTATGCCTACATCACTACTGCAGACTGCAGTAAACAATCATAATTACGATCGTACTGATCGTCATTTTGCTACTAACTATATGAAATGTAACTGCATACTGAAATGAAATACAAATAATTTATTTATTTCTATACTTATTTACTTATATCTATATTTCAACTAGAGTAAAGAACAAGGTTAGTTACAAAATATCAATCTTCTTCGTAGAGCCACATCACTTAGGCATTTGACTAAATTCACTTCCGGTTTTGAGGGCTGAAAAACGTCAGAAAATATGTATTCTGTTAATGTCATGTTTCTGTTAATATCATGTTTTTCTCTGACAAATGGGAAGTGATATTAAGAGAAATCTACTGTACTATGACGTTTTGTGCAACTGATATGGTTACGGAGTGATTGCTATTTTTGTCAATGTACATATAAGTCTTTGCAGGTCGTCTCAAATAATACAATGTACAGCTTTAAGTAAAATTCTCAGATGACTAATATTTCACGATTGATCTGTCTATATACTGTGAAAGTGAAATTTTTCGCGGTGTTGAATTGTTCTCGTTTATCGCGTTGAGCGGATTATCGCGAAAATATACAATGTACATGTACAGATTTACACAGATTAAACTATTTCAATCAGAAAATCAAGAACGTGATTTTTTAACCGTTAATGTAAAGGCTTTTTATTAGAAACACAAGTATTGAAGATTTTCAGAATCGAAGTTCATGTCTCTTTGTCAAATGATGTTTAAAATGTTTACAACATTTCATCTTTTTAATTGTGGAGGTTTTTTGGTGTACACACATATTGTAAAAAATGTATTAAATGGAAATCCAATAAATATCTCTCTAAAATGACTTCTTGTCCACTTTACAACTGCGACTGATCCAAAATAAATTGATTCCGTTGTAAAGGGAGGCATCCAGCCTTTCCAGATGGATTGTGAACACACCTGTACATGTAGCGAGTTGTTTTTCTGCTCATTGGCTACATTTTGTATAGTATTTCCCTAGCCCCTGTTATTATATTTTGTGTCGTTTTAAATCTCATACGAGGGCCGTTCAATAAATTCTGTCACCACACGGCTCCCGTCCGCCAATAAAATAGATAAGCGCCTTTGCAGGCTGCAAAAACATTGAAAGAACAATACACGTGCAACATTTCATCATCTTTCGAAAAAGCTTCATATCACAAAATCAATATTGTACAGGTGTTTTCGAAATTAAAAGAAAGTAGCAGAGATTAACCATCCACATTATTCACCAGATTGAGGTCCCTGTGGCTTCTAACTGTTTCCTTTATCCACGAAAATGCTCTGAGGACCGGTATGGGGGCACGGTAGTCTACTGGTAGGACGACGGGCTTGTGACCGAAGGGTTGCGGGTTCGAGTCACGGCACGGCTCTGTGTTGTATCTGTTCCATTCTACTCAGCTGTAAATGAGAGCGTGGTTGGACAGTGCTAGAATTATTGAATGCTAACCGTGAGCGCCGAAATGGCAGCACTGGCTGTATGCTCCCCAGGTAGTTGAGAAAGATATTGGCTGGTTGCAAAGGCCCTATAACCACGGATAATAATTTGTGAACCGCTTTGAGACGAACTACGAACTAGGTTGTGATAAAGTGGTACATAAGAACCTCGATTTATGTCTTTGGGAGTGTTCTCGGTAGTGTCTTTGGGAGTGTTCTCGGTAGTGTCTTTGGGAGTATTCTCGGTAGTGTCTTTGGGAGTGTTCTCGGTAGTGTCTTTGGGAGTGTTCTCGGTAGTGTCTTTGGGAGTGTTCTCGGTAGTGTCTTTGGGAGTGTTCTCGGTAGTGTCTTTGGGAGTGTTCTCGGTAGTGTCTTTGGGAGTGTTCTCGGTAGTGTCTTTGGGAGTGTTCTCGGTAGTGTCTTTGGGAGTGTTCTCGGTAGTGTCTTTGGGAGTGTTCTCGGTAGTGTCTTTGGGAGTGTTCTCGGTAGTGTCTTTGGGAGTGTTCTCGGTAGTGTCTTTGGGAGTGTTCTCGGTAGTGTCTTTGGGAGTGTTCTCGGTAGTGTCTTTGGGAGTGTTCTCGGTAGTGTCTTTGGGAGTGTTCTCGGTAGTGTCTTTGGGAGTGTTCTCGGTAGTGTCTTTGGGAGTGTTCTCGGTAGTGTCTTTGGGAGTGTTCTCGGTAGTGTCTTTGGGAGTGTTCTCGGTAGTGTCTTTGGGAGTGTTCTCGGTAGTGTCTTTGGGAGTGTTCTCGGTAGTGTCTTTGGGAGTGTTCTCGGTAGTGTCTTTGGGAGTGTTCTCGGTAGTGTCTTTGGGAGTGTTCTCGGTAGTGTCTTTGGGAGTGTTCTCGGTAGTGTCTTTGGGAGTGTTCTCGGTAGTGTCTTTGGGAGTGTTCTCGGTAGTGTCTTTGGGAGTGTTCTCGGTAGTGTCTTTGGGAGTGTTCTCGGTAGTGTCTTTGGGAGTGTTCTCGGTAGTGTCTTTGGGAGTGTTCTCGGTAGTGTCTTTGGGAGTGTTCTCGGTAGTGTCTTTGGGAGTGTTCTCGGTAGTGTCTTTGGGAGTGTTCTCGGTAGTGTCTTTGGGAGTGTTCTCGGTAGTGTCTTTGGGAGTGTTCTCGGTAGTGTCTTTGGGAGTGTTCTCGGTAGTGTCTTTGGGAGTGTTCTCGGTAGTGTCTTTGGGAGTGTTCTCGGTAGTGTCTTTGGGAGTGTTCTCGGTAGTGTCTTTGGGAGTGTTCTCGGTAGTGTCTTTGGGAGTGTTCTCGGTAGTGTCTTTGGGAGTGTTCTCGGTAGTGTCTTTGGGAGTGTTCTCGGTAGTGTCTTTGGGAGTGTTCTCGGTAGTGTCTTTGGGAGTGTTCTCGGTAGTGTCTTTGGGAGTGTTCTCGGTAGTGTCTTTGGGAGTGTTCTCGGTAGTGTCTTTGGGAGTGTTCTCGGTAGTGTCTTTGGGAGTGTTCTCGGTAGTGTCTTTGGGAGTGTTCTCGGTAGTGTCTTTGGGAGTGTTCTCGGTAGTGTCTTTGGGAGTGTTCTCGGTAGTGTCTTTGGGAGTGTTCTCGGTAGTGTCTTTGGGAGTGTTCTCGGTAGTGTCTTTGGGAGTGTTCTCGGTAGTGTCTTTGGGAGTGTTCTCGGTAGTGTCTTTGGGAGTGTTCTCGGTAGTGTCTTTGGGAGTGTTCTCGGTAGTGTCTTTGGGAGTGTTCTCGGTAGTGTCTTTGGGAGTGTTCTCGGTAGTGTCTTTGGGAGTGTTCTCGGTAGTGTCTTTGGGAGTGTTCTCGGTAGTGTCTTTGGGAGTGTTCTCGGTAGTGTCTTTGGGAGTGTTCTCGGTAGTGTCTTTGGGAGTGTTCTCGGTAGTGTCTTTGGGAGTGTTCTCGGTAGTGTCTTTGGGAGTGTTCTCGGTAGTGTCTTTGGGAGTGTTCTCGGTAGTGTCTTTGGGAGTGTTCTCGGTAGTGTCTTTGGGAGTGTTCTCGGTAGTGTCTTTGGGAGTGTTCTCGGTAGTGTCTTTGGGAGTGTTCTCGGTAGTGTCTTTGGGAGTGTTCTCGGTAGTGTCTTTGGGAGTGTTCTCGGTAGTGTCTTTGGGAGTGTTCTCGGTAGTGTCTTTGGGAGTGTTCTCGGTAGTGTCTTTGGGAGTGTTCTCGGTAGTGTCTTTGGGAGTGTTCTCGGTAGTGTCTTTGGGAGTGTTCTCGGTAGTGTCTTTGGGAGTGTTCTCGGTAGTGTCTTTGGGAGTGTTCTCGGTAGTGTCTTTGGGAGTGTTCTCGGTAGTGTCTTTGGGAGTGTTCTCGGTAGTGTCTTTGGGAGTGTTCTCGGTAGTGTCTTTGGGAGTGTTCTCGGTAGTGTCTTTGGGAGTGTTCTCGGTAGTGTCTTTGGGAGTGTTCTCGGTAGTGTCTTTGGGAGTGTTCTCGGTAGTGTCTTTGGGAGTGTTCTCGGTAGTGTCTTTGGGAGTGTTCTCGGTAGTGTCTTTGGGAGTGTTCTCGGTAGTGTCTTTGGGAGTGTTCTCGGTAGTGTCTTTGGGAGTGTTCTCGGTAGTGTCTTTGGGAGTGTTCTCGGTAGTGTCTTTGGGAGTGTTCTCGGTAGTGTCTTTGGGAGTGTTCTCGGTAGTGTCTTTGGGAGTGTTCTCGGTAGTGTCTTTGGGAGTGTTCTCGGTAGTGTCTTTGGGAGTGTTCTCGGTAGTGTCTTTGGGAGTGTTCTCGGTAGTGTCTTTGGGAGTGTTCTCGGTAGTGTCTTTGGGAGTGTTCTCGGTAGTGTCTTTGGGAGTGTTCTCGGTAGTGTCTTTGGGAGTGTTCTCGGTAGTGTCTTTGGGAGTGTTCTCGGTAGTGTCTTTGGGAGTGTTCTCGGTAGTGTCTTTGGGAGTGTTCTCGGTAGTGTCTTTGGGAGTGTTCTCGGTAGTGTCTTTGGGAGTGTTCTCGGTAGTGTCTTTGGGAGTGTTCTCGGTAGTGTCTTTGGGAGTGTTCTCGGTAGTGTCTTTGAGAGAGTTCTCGGTAGTGTCTTTGAGAGTATTCTCGGTAGTGTCTTTGGTAGTATTCTCGGTAGTGTCTTTGGGAGTGTTCTCGGTAGTGTCTTTGGGAGTGTTCTCGGTAGTGTCTTTGGGAGTGTTCTCGGTAGTGCAATCTTCCATTGTCTCGCCAGTAAACAAAGTGAAGACTACCGTGCATCGTTAACGTCAATGATAGCACGGTTGCAAAAGTGCCTTTCTGTCTGCTAAAGATAAAACTATACATCTCCAGCACACACTCAGGCATACACACATAGGGAGATATTAGTCAGGTGACAAAGGAAGGTAAATAGCGTCTGATAAGGCAGCTCTTTGAATTTCTCACAATTGCATTGATTAATGTATATGCTAATTGTATTGATTGTGTAAATTGTATATTTTTGTACTGTGAAGCGCTTAAGATTGACCTATTCTAGCTATATCAAATGTTGTATATTATTATTATTTATATGCAACATACTTGATATTTCTGCCATTATTTACAGTGTTATTGAATGCCCCTCGTACATGTATTTCATTTTAGCGTTTTGACGATGTGTTAATTATTTAACTTTGTCACTTATTAAGCGTTTCCTACACTAGAAGATTCAATCTGTATTTATGAAATAATTGAAGGCATTATGATCTTATTTCAAACTATATTTCCACATGTAAATTTTTCTATCCCATGGCAGTCTGTTTTGTCTCGCCGCCACGAAGCAGCGGAAGCGAGACTAAGGTGTTGCTTTTTCGGCGGCGGCTGCGTCAACATTAAGTTTTTACTTGGTAGTTAGTTGTTCTGATATGTGCATTGATGGTCAAAGCGGGACACAGGCTGAGACATATCAATCCGAATGGCTTGTTTTGTATATACAGTAGCCTCCCCTTAGTTTCGTTTTGTCTACTGTATAACTGTAGCACACAATAAGACCGACAATATCATTCAGTTGATTTATCATCACTTATTAGTCAACAGTCAAATCTAAGTTCTCGAAGTTCTGATCAACCAGACGAACGGTCATGGAGAGCAGTGCGTCTGATCGGTCCTAGGTCCGAAGGAAATGTTTTGACTGATAACTGATAAACTTGACATACATGGCCAATGAAAAACAAGCAGTTAAGAACTAAATCAACATTTAATATTAGTATGCATTCGCAATTCTAACCGCGCCTATATGCATGTAACCCCCTGGTTAACGAAATTACTTTGAGGGAAGGTTGAGTTTGGATTAGACTGTCAGAAGGCACCTACGTGGAAACGGTAGAGAACGAGTATAATGACCACCAGGTGTAGGACATGGTGATGTGACATCTGATTGAAGTGGTCTCGAAAGGCCCCGTCGTCGGACGAGACCGCCACAAATGCTGACTTACGACACATTTGGAGTTCCATAATATGTTCCGAGGATGAACTAGGTTTTAGTTTTTTACTGCTTTGATCTATTTGAGTCGAGACCAACATTTGTGAAGAATGTTTGGACTTTGCTATTGTAAAGACTTTAATATAATATTTAATATATGTTGTAAAACTTGTGCCCAACTCCCTTTGTATATAAATTACAATAAACTATGTTTAAAACAAAAAAATACTTTAATGTCGAATGAGATAACATGGTATGTATTAGCTGTAATGTATTTAGACTTGCGTCTAGTTTGATTGAGATAATTGAACCAGATCATGGTATTTCTGTTACCCTAGGTCAATTAGGAGAAAATTACGTCGTTTTCTCAAAACATTATGACGTTACTCTCACAAACAAGTGACGTAACTATCAATACCTGCTCCCAAGGGAAGATAACTCTGCAATACGCAAAGACGGAATAAGTGGGAAGAGACTCTGAGTGCCGGAAAAGGTTAGAGTTGGCGCATGCGCCTCGGTATTCCATGATGTTCTGAAAAAATGAAAATACATTGAAAGTTGACGCTCTACTCCTTTTTTCATTTAAGTGAATTCAAATGTATTACCAGGGTTTGACAATAGTTTAGATATGATTATCAAGGTATCTGTCACAATTTTGCAGCATATGAATCATGCAAATTATTCCAAATATGTAATACAGCGAGATTTTCATGATAACTGATGCAGCAGTATCAGGCCTCGTGGTCGCCATCTTTCGCGTTTGTGTTTGGCCAAGAGCACATTGTGTCGAGAACGGTTGAAATTGCAAATGTTATGTATGTATTGATATATACAGACTTATAATCAGTTTTGCAGTGTTCTGCTCAATTAAGTTAACTATCATTGTGGGTATGTACTGGCAGCGGTTGGGAACTTTAAAGCTCTTAGAGTTGTTTCCCTGTTACTGTATTTTGTGAACGTATGTACACCATCTGTCATACTTGATGCATTAGGTTATGTTAGATATCAGGATAAAATTAATATGTATTTAGATGTGTGATAACCATCACCAGTATTTTTTTTTGCTTTATGCTTTTAAATATATTGTATTTGAATACATATGTTTTTTGATTTTTAATTTGCTCTGAAGATAATATGAAGGTTTATTTTGTTAAACATCATGAATCAGTGATATGGTATTTGAGTTGTTTAATTACATGCGTGGCAGTAATCGGTCATCATTGTGACAGTATTTGGTCACATGGCGATAGCCCCTTTTTGTTATGATAGTAATGCTTTGTCGCGCCATGTCACATGGCGTTAACCGTTATATTTGATTTTCATATGAAAACTGGTTTCTGCTCCAAACTGTTAACTGTAATAACTAACAACAAATAAACCTACAACTGATTTGTTATTATATGGTGATATTCCGTATTTGCGTATTGCAGATTTATCTTCTCTTGAGAGCAGGTATTGTTGTTACGTCATTTGTTTGTGAGAGTAACGTCATCAATTTTTGAGAAAACGACGTAATTTTCTAAAACTAACCAATGACGTAACAATCAATACCTGCTCTCAACAGAAGATAACTCTGCAATACGCAAATACGGAATACATTTACAGGAAGCAGCTACTGTTAATAAATTTACATATGTGCAGAAATATATGATGCATAGCAAGTGTTTAAATGACAATATATGATAATCAACGCCTATGAATTGATCTTTATTTATTTTTTGATGTAGGGACATTGTACATGTTTGTTTTGTGTATAGAACGTATATTTTGTGTGCGAGTGAAACTAGGTGTGTAAATCCTATTATGAATAATGTGTGCATCAAATCATACATAGTTGTGTTAATGTAATAGCGCATCCATAGTCTTCAAGTTCGTCTTGACATGTTCCAGAATTACTGAGAATTTAAGAGCGCATCCATTGTCTTCAAATTCGTCTTGACATTTTCCAGGTGTGCAGATAATGTAAGAGCGCATACATAGGTTTCGATTTAGTCTTGACCTGTTCCAGGGCCCAGATAATGTAAGAGCGCATACATAGGCTTCAAGTTTGTCTTGACATGTTCCAGGGGCGCAGAGAATGTAATAGCGCACATACAGGCTTCGATTTAGTCTTGACATGTTCCAGGGTCGCAGATAATGAAATAGCGCATATATAGGCTTCGATTTAGTCTTGACATGTGCTAAAGTAGCAGAGAATTTAAGAGCGCATGCATAGGCTTCAATTTGGTCTTGACATGTTCCAGGGGCGCAGAGAATGTAATAGCGCACATACATGCTTCGATTTAGTCTTGACATGTTCCAGGGGCGCAGAGAATGTAAGAGCGCATTCATAGGCTTCGATTTCGTCTTGACATGTTCCAGGGTAGGCTTCAAATTCGTCTTGACATGTTGTAGGATTGTAGAGAATGTAAAAGGGCATACATAAGATTCGATTTCGTCTTTACATGTCACATGGGTGCAGGGAATATAGGAGAACGCTACTCCTCGAGTATCGAGTGTGGTAACTGTCGTAAAGAGTGATAACTTATAGAAATTACTCGCAATCTTTTACAACCATAATTGGTTGCAGTTTATGATATACGTATTTTCGCCTGTTTAACCTGCTGCATCGGGATAGTATCAAGCCGGCTGTATATGTCACCACTAATACACACGACCCGGCTAGCAGAGTGTAAGCAAACCACATCTTGGTGTATCGGTCCATCAGCGTTCCGATGACAATCGGGCTTACTGTTGCTCCAGCCGCTCCCATTGCGTTGAAATAAGATGCAATTTTGCCTGTCACTGGAAAGAAATCCTCCTCCATCCATGTGAAAATCGCCGGAAAGATAACGGCCATACAAAATCCGGTTAATGCCACCGAAATCCAGATACCGATGTCTGAATACGTTAGACCAGACCATACCATGCCGAATAGCATTGCAGAAACTAACACACAAATAAACCCTAAAACGTCCTTTGGGTTTATATACGAGACCCACAGAATGGCGAGAAGTAATCCGAGGGCGAAGCATCCGTTGAATAATGACAGAATATAGGTTCCGTCCGAAACTGACCACTCCAAATAAGTGACACAGTATACTGTCAGAAACGCAGAAATGGCGTCCTCAATACCCACGTAAATGCCTGCCATCATTCCCATGTTGATCAAGACGGCAATTCTCCAGCAAGTAGACATATGTTTAGATGACGTCATATTCGATCCAGCTCGTTCAGTGTAAAGATCATGATGAATTACCAAGGCTATCACTAAGTAGGATAATCCAATGAGCGCGCAAACGCAAGCGGAAATGACGTATGGTATAAAAATTGGAGAACTAACATAAAATGGAACGGGTGTTGAAATACGATGCTGAGTAACAATCAACGCTTGGTATTCAACATGAGATGACTCGACATGAGATTTGAGCGTCATATTTGAACCGGAAGTCATTGACAAGTTATCACTTCCGTATTTGGGAGTAGCGTCATAAGCTAAAGGCATCGTTGGTACGAGTTGTTGAGCAGTTGTAAACTGTGCTATTATCGCAGGGGAGATAATTCCGCCAACAGCATATCCAAAATGCAATGCTTGCATAAAACTGCGTGCTCCATTCCCCCAGATGGCAAGCATCTCTGCGATAACGACTGAAACACCAATACAAATGTCAGTAAGTATACAATATGTGTCTATAAAACGCCTATTGATAAATTGGATAAGTCGGCGCAGAAAGCCTAGCAAAGTAAAATTTACTGATTTGCACCTAAATATTAATTATATACCTTGCATGTCTCTTTAAACAAACTACACCAGAATATGTTGCCATCATGGAGCTATGAACGCAATAAGGTCAATGTCAATTGGCACGTTTCTCCCATGCCATAAATAACGCAAGACCGGCGTATAAAAGGCAATTTTTCAAAAATAATCAGTGCGCCATCCATAAAAAAATACTGCTGTTGTTATGGATAAAAATAATACATATTTTGAGCTGTATATATACATTTTAGTTTTGCCTTTAAGCTTTATATCTTAATCATAATGTTCCAGCAGAATACTACTTCACAGTTTATTCGGATTATTCTACGTTTTTCTGTCTATACATCAGTAGGAAAAAATCTCATAACTGACCCATTTTACTATGTCATACGGCCATGTCATAAAACATGGTATTACACACGTGTAATAAATCCTAATGGAACATATTCCTACGCCACAACGGGTACTACTTTTATCTACTATACCACAAGATACATTAACTGTTATTGAAACGAATTTGAAATGTTTAATTTGTCGTTATAATTTTCGAAAAACTGTGTATTGTTTTAAAAATTCTTTGCACTGCACATAACGACAATACTTTGATCGGAGAACTAAGTTTCTGTACCTTTAGAAAGTCAGCTGTTAACAAATATTTGTGTGTGCAGTTTGTTTTTCTAACTATGAAGGCTATTTTGTAAATAAGATATTTTATTCCTGTCCGTGCCATACTGAGATTATTAAACTCGTAAAATAAATTCAATATGACATGGACACTTATGCAAGATCCTCTATTTACCATCTGGTCCAAATCCTAAAACAACAATTACCTGTATCTAAGAATCCAAGTAAACAACCTAACACGGCGTGTGCCGTATTCATAACAATATGATTGTAACACCAAGGTATGACGGTAAGACATATGGCGATCAGGATCAAGGAGACAAACTGAGAGAGGAATTTGTTGAGACGGTCGTACACAGCCCCACAGAGAAACGAGCCGGCCAGATATCCGAACCCCCAGACTGTCATAAATAGAGAGGACTCCTCTAAACTGACGGATGTGATTCTTTGAAGTTCCAATAGAGCTGTGTCAGTCTGCGCAACGATCCATCCCTGTGTAATTAAAAAAGTGAAATAAAGAAATTAAAAGATTAAACAATAAATTGAATTCACCAACATTTCAAAAGATTGCAAAATGATTGCAAATGTAATAAGTTAAGAGAGCTGAAGGATATTTGTGCACGCAGTGCTAAAAATATACTAAACGACTGAAAACATTTCGCTTTCATGGAAAAAATGAAAAATTATATTTTGTAAAAAAAGCCCATTCAATGTACTTTAACCATGAAAAGTGAGATTTCGAGGGTCTTAACACTGATATTACATTACATTTACATTTCTACTGAACTTGAACTCAATATAGCTACTTATCATTTTAAAGGTTATTTTTTCAATGAACTTTCCAGTTGGCGTATGAATACACATCAGCAAATTGTCAACCTGATTACTCTGTTATTATGTGGAGCGCGGTAAGTAGTTCTATTATTAAATTGTTTTCATTTTGCCGGGGTTTTTTTTGTCAGAAGTTTTCAATTGAATTAAAAAAAATACATCTTAATTTTTTTTTTCGTTACCAGGTTGACGTCTCACAGTGAGTGATGACGTCACATGCATGGGTACCGTCAGTGGTGCTAGATATCTTAGAAACTATCAGAAAATATCAATATTGCATTTAATGTACATATGAGGATAGAGAATCCTTAAATATTTAGTAATGGATAAATATGATCCAAATTACACTATCTTATTTATGCTGTAACTTCGAAAAAGTGTATTTTTAATAGTTTATTATTGCAACTTTTTATGTTTTCGGTAGTACTTTTTTAATACCATGATTCTTTTAGGAATGTAATATCTTGTCATACGTGGCATATTCTCGAAATAGTGCAACAACTGAAAATTATTTGCAATATTTATCTATAATTATGATATCAATACATATGAAACCATTTTACTCTTTTCTTCCAGGAAGATGAGTAATGTCAAACCATTACACTATGGCACAGCATTTTTGTTAGAAGGAAAAAAGAAAACAAACTTGCATCGCATAATAAAATATACAAAGTCAATGCACATGGACAAAATGTATAACAGCGTAAATACGAAAGGTCAGAAAAAACATACCAGTGTCAACACAAATTAAATAAGTGTATCACAGCGTCATCACACATGGACAAAATGTACAACAGCGTCAACACACATGGACAAAATGTATCACAGCGTTATCACACATGGACAAAATGTATCACAGCGTCATCACACATGGACAAAATGTATCACAGCGTCATCACACATGGACAAAATGTATCACAGCGTCATCACACATGGACAAAATGTATCACAGCGTCATCACACATGGACAAAATGTATCACAGCGTCATCACACATGGACAAAATGTATCACAGCGTCATCACACATGGACAAAATGTATCACAGCGTCATCACACATGGACAAAATGTATCACAGCGTCATCACACATGGACAAAATGTATCACAGCGTCATCACACATGGACAAAATGTGTCACAGCGTTATCACACATGGACAAAATGTATCACAGCGTCATCACACATGGACAAAATGTATCACAGCGTCATCACACATGGACAAAATGTATCACAGCGTCATCACACATGGACAAAATGTATCACAGCGTCATCACACATGGACAAAATGTATCACAGCGTCATCACACATGGACAAAATGTATCACAGCGTCATCACACATGGACAAAATGTATCACAGCGTCATCACACATGGACAAAATGTATCACAGCGTCATCACACATGGACAAAATGTATCACAGCGTCATCACACATGGACAAAATGTATCACAGCGTCATCACACATGGACAAAATGTATCACAGCGTCATCACACATGGACAAAATGTATCACAGCGTCATCACACATGGACAAAATGTATCACAGCGTCATCACACATGGACAAAATGTATCACAGCGTCATCACACATGGACAAAATGTATCACAGCGTCATCACACATGGACAAAATGTATCACAGCGTCATCACACATGGACAAAATGTATCACAGCGTCATCACACATGGACAAAATGTATCACAGCGTCATCACACATGGACAAAATGTATCACAGCGTCATCACACATGGACAAAATGTATCACAGCGTCATCACACATGGACAAAATGTATCACAGCGTCATCACACATGGACAAAATGTATCACAGCGTCATCACACATGGACAAAATGTATCACAGCGTCATCACACATGGACAAAATGTATCACAGCGTCATCACACATGGACAAAATGTATCACAGCGTCATCACACATGGACAAAATGTATCACAGCGTCATCACACATGGACAAAATGTATCACAGCGTCATCACACATGGACAAAATGTATCACAGCGTCATCACACATGGACAAAATGTATCACAGCGTCATCACACATGGACAAAATGTATCACAGCGTCATCACACATGGACAAAATGTATCACAGCGTCATCACACATGGACAAAATGTATCACAGCGTCATCACACATGGACAAAATGTATCACAGCGTCATCACACATGGACAAAATGTATCACAGCGTCATCACACATGGACAAAATGTATCACAGCGTCATCACACATGGACAAAATGTATCACAGCGTCATCACACATGGACAAAATGTATCACAGCGTCATCACACATGGACAAAATGTATCACAGCGTCATCACACATGGACAAAATGTATCACAGCGTCATCACACATGGACAAAATGTATCACAGCGTCATCACACATGGACAAAATGTATCACAGCGTCATCACACATGGACAAAATGTATCACAGCGTCATCACACATGGACAAAATGTATCACAGCGTCATCACACATGGACAAAATGTATCACAGCGTCATCACACATGGACAAAATGTATCACAGCGTCATCACACATGGACAAAATGTATCACAGCGTCATCACACATGGACAAAATGTATCACAGCGTCATCACACATGGACAAAATGTATCACAGCGTTATCACACATGGAAAAAATGTGTCACAGCGTTATCACACATAAACAAAATGTATCACAGCGTCATCACACATGGACAAAATGTATCACAGCTTCATCACACATGGACAAAATGTATCATAGCGTCAACACACATGGACAAAATGTATCACATCGTTATCACACATGGACAAAATGTGTCACAGCGTTATCACACATGGACAAAATGTATCACAGCGTCATCACACATGGACAAAATGTGTCACAGCGTTATCACACATGGACAAAATGTGTCACAGCGTTATCACACATGGACAAAATGTGTCACAGCGTCATCACACATGGACAAAATGTGTCACAGCGTCATCACACATGGACAAAATGTATCACAGCGTTATCACACATGGACAAAATGTATCACAGCGTCATCACACATGGACAAAATGTATCACAGCGTCATCACACATGGACAAAATGTATCACAGTGTAAACACACATGGACAAAATGTATCACAGCGTCATCACACATTGACAAAATGTATCACAGTGTAAACACACATGGACAAAATGTATCACAGTGTAAACACACATAAATACAATATACCACACCATCAACACACATGGACAAAATGTATCACAGTGTAAACACACATGGACAAAATGTATCACAGTGTAAACACACATGGATACAATATACCACACCATCAACACACATGGACAAAATGTATCACAGTGTAAACACACATGGATACAATATGTGTCACAGCGTTAACACACATGGACAAAATGTATCACAGTGTAAACACACATGGATACAATATACCACACCATCAACACACATGGACAAAATGTATCACAGTGTAAACACACATGGACAAAATGTATCACAGTGTAAACACACATGGATACAATATACCACACCATCAACACACATGGACAAGATAGACCACAGCGTTAGCACTCAAGAACAGAATATACGTCAGTGTAAACACACATGAACAAATTTTGAGAAATCCTTTTTACACAACCAATACAAAATTCCATGTGACGTTTCGTTGATTTGTACGATATGTACACTGTCACCTTCATCAGACAAATGACCAGTGAAGTATAAGCACACAAAGGTGTAAAATGTGTACGAGTTGTCCACAAAAATCGATGTCGATTCGGCTACGCTGTAAGCCCATGCACAATAGTTGTTATATATGTACCGACATGACCCGATTCAGCTACGCTTTGTTTAATACTTGGTCATAGATGTGCGAGAGTCTTTGAGCCCCCTCGTCTCGATTTAGACCTGGCCCACTGCGGCGTATCTAGATTGCTTCCTTTATCTGCCGCTTTAACATATTGCTCTGTCTGTCCAAAACTTTGGAGTTATCCCAGTCAATCACATGATTTTTCTGTGTGGCATGGTCTGTGATTGCCGATTTATTTATCTGGGACTCCGACTGCTTCCTTTCTGATCTGATTAATTTCCTACCTACTTAGGTATTGTCTTCCAGTCTTTTTAATATACGATGCTTTGCAGTTTTTGCATCCGATTTTGTATTCTGCTACGTTTTGTTGGGGTGTTTGATCCTCGGGGTTCTCTAAGATATTGCGAAGCGTCTTGTGGGGCTTCATGGCTATTGCTTTGCCATAACCGCTATATATATGGTTTCGGATATACCCTTTATATACGGAATGACCACTTGACCTTTGGTTTTATTCTTATCCTTGACTGGCCTTTTTTTGTTCTTCCCCTTTCTTTGACACTGTTTTTGTATACGTTTTATAGCCCATTCTGGATATGCACATGCCCTCATTACCCTAGCGATGTGATTCTGCCCTTGTGTTTTGTCCTGTTGTTCTGTGACTATTGTATAACATCTGTTGAGCAATGTGCGTACGACGCTTAAGTTCTGGTTCAAAGGATGGTGATATTTGAAGTTTAGGTATATTGGTCCGTATGGGTCTTTTTTTTCTATAGACCAATACCTTCACGGTTCCGTCTCCTTTCTTTACCAATAGAGTGTCTAGGAAGGGCATTGTGCCATTGGTTTCTTCTTCGCATAACAATGTGATGTTGTTAGCGGCATCTATTGTGTTGATATGTAAGGTCAAATCCTTCTGTGCCCCATTCTTAATTAACTCAAGTATGTCGTCAACATATCGTTTCCATAAGTTAGGCTTGCATTCTATGGGGGCAGTGGCTATTGCTTCTTGCTCCAGATGTTCCATGAACAGATTGGCCACATTGGGAGACACTGGACTACCCAAAGCAGTGCCGAAGCATTGTTTATAGATGATATTTCGGAAACTAAAATATGTTGTTTTCAGCACAAAATCAAGCAAATCCATGATGTCCTGAATATATAGTTCGTGTTTTTGCGTCTGGATCTGTCTAATTCTAAGCGTTTCCGAATGATTATAAATGGTCAATGGGTGTATTGGTAAAGAGAGAGACAACATCATGTGAAATGAATTCTTCGTCTTCCTGAATCATGATGGTAGACATAGCTTCCGCTAGATGTTTCGAATTCTTTTCACGGTGTTCCGATTTAGCCACTAGCGGTCCAAGAATGTCTGCTTATCATCTGGAACCATTGTAACCAATGAAACAATCATACACATTTTACACCTTTGTGTGCATTTCATTTCACAATTTTTTTTATTGAATATTGCATCTTATACAAATTTCAAAAGGAATTGGGCAACAGGCGTAATGCCTATACAAGCCCTCTCCTATGGAATGGACAATGTATATTATAATATATTTATTGTGAAATGATTTAAAAGTTTTTTTCTACATCTACAACAGAAGTCATCGACCAGAGCTCCCACGCAGTGACTCGTTGATTTAAGCTATTTCAGTCATGTATTCGTTATGGGAGTTCTCTCCCCTACACCACAGTGGATTATGATACAGATCAGTAAAGCATCTCTGTTACCTTGATTGCTATTAAAAAATGGCATGGTTCAGGCAGACGATCATAGGCTTAGCAGGATTTTAACTTGAAGGATTTCATTCACATATAATTGGAGTTACAACTAGAGAATAAATCTACTTGAGAGTGCAGATGGATGCCATGATGAAGAACATAGGATGTAAGATATAAGAGGAGATTTATAGTTAGCAAGTTGATTCTGGGTCACCACGTGGAGCCCGAGGCCATTTTCATTCTATACCCAATGTAGTGATTTTGTTCCCTAGTCAGTCTCTGCCCCCTCCGTGAATCTACAGATGGCCAGCATGGAACATGGTAGACATAGGTAACGGCCTCGTCCCCATATATCACATGGACCACCAGACTGGTTTAGTGAGCTCCTCGGATTGGTCCTGACACAGAGGGCAGCAACCGACTACACAACAGAATATACAATATGTACAGAATAAATCTTAACTTATTGTTGGGCTACTTGAAACAAATATAACTACTCACACGTATACTCCTACTCAATCTGGCACTCACTTATATACACACACTCCCTCCATCACTCAAAAGAATTGCCCATATATTATATATCCATTTGATTCTGTATTATTATATTGTTGAGCGTGGTCAAAGATTTTGAATTGTAGAGGGAATGGCTTGACAACAAAGTACTTTGTGTGCATACGCTTCACTGGTCATTTGTCTGATAAATGTTATAGTGAAGTCATCGAAACATCACATAGAAAATCTAATTGGTTGTGTTAAAAGAATTGTTCAAAATCCATACTTACCAACCTGTACCACACGGACAAAATGTACCACACCATCAACACACACGGACAAAATTGTACCACACCATCAACACACACGGACAAAATGTACCACACCATCAACACACGGACGAAACGTGCCACAGCGTTAACCCACAAGAGCAAAATTTACCTCAGTGTAAACACGCATGGACAAAATGTAACACCATCAACATGTCACAGCGTTAACACCCAAGAGCAAAATATATCTCAGTGTAAACACACATTGACAAAATGTACCACCCCATCAACACACCCGGACAAAATGTACCACACCCTCAACACACGGACGAAATGTGCCGCAGCGTTAACACACAAGGGCAAAATATACCTCAGAGTAAACGCACATGGACAAAATGTACTACACCATCAACACACTCGGACAAAATGTAGCACCCCATCAACACACACGGACAAAATGTAACACACCATCAACACACGCAGACAAAATGTAGCACACCATCAACACACGGACAAAATGTAACACCATCAACACACGCGGACAAAATGTAACACACCATCAACACACGCGGACAAAATGTAGCACACCATCAACACACGGACAAAATATACCACACCATCAACACACACGGACAAAATGTAGCACACCATCAACACACGGACGAAATGTGTCACAGCGTCAACACACAAGAGCAAAATATCCCTCAGTGTAAACACACACGGACAAAATGTAGCTCACCATCAACACACGGACGAAATGTGTCACAGCGTCAACACACAAGAGCAAAATATACCACAGTGTAAACACACACGGACAAAATGTAGCTCACCATCAACACACGGACGAAATGTGTCACAGCGTTAACGGGCAAGAGCAAAATATACCTCAGTGTAAACACACACGGACAAAATGTAGCTCACCATCAACACACGGACGAAATGTGTCACAGCGTTAACGGGCAAGAGCAAAATATACCTCAGTGAAAACACACATGGACAAAATGTACCACACCATCAACACACGCGGACAAAATGTATCACACCATCAACACACATGGACAAAATGTACCACACCATCAACACACACGGACAAAATGTACCACACCATCAACACATAGGGACAAAATGTACCACACCATCAACACACACGGACAAAATGTACCACAATGACACTGATCCAATTGCGTACATAGCCCTATGGACGCAATTTCTTGTAGTAATGCTCATAGAGTAACTTGCAATGGAGATGTTAATATACAAGGACAGCATGTATCGTAGCGTCAACATCCATGGACAAAACGTACTACAGCATCATCCCACAACGACAAATATATCAAAGCATCAACACACACGGACAACATATACCACAGCTTCAAGTATCAAGGATCAAATATACCTCAGCGCCACACAGGGACAAATGTTTCACATTGTCAAACGCACAACGACATAATTTACCACAGCGTCAACACACAAGGACTAAACAAACCACTGGACCCCTCCCCCAAACAAAATTATATACCACAGCGTCAACACACAAGGACGAAATATACCACACTATCAACACGCACGAAATAAAAATATACCAAAGCGTAAAGACGCAAGGAAAAAATATACCATAGCAAAATTATCACATAGTTGAGATTTGTTGCATTTATTCGTTTAAAACGACAATTTTCATGCAACCTTGAAATGTAAAAATCCGCTATTTTTACTCCAATGCGTAAGTCTGTGACGTCATGTACTTGTCCTAGGCGTGACGTCACAATTGAAACAATTGAAACTTACAACCAATCACAGGGCTGAAAGGTCATATGACATGGGTTAATACGTAAACAAATATGTCATGGGTATATTCACTGGATAACACAGTACATTATGTGATAAATACATGTAAGTATCCTGTTAATAAGATATGATATGTCAGACTCATACATGTATGAATAATTAAAACCAGTACTGTTGTATATTTTATACAATGTATATGCATGAAAAACGCCAGCTTGCCAATATTTTGAAACATAAACACATCACAATCTATAAATGTAAATTCCTAACTCATGAATGTATACGTTTATGTATATATCTTCATACAGATAATGCTGTTTGTCACCAAATGAAATAAAATGGAATAAAATTTAGAAAAAAATGCCTGACTCAAGAATTAAGGATCCTCGTGCCAAAAACTGTAACTACTCGTTAAAACCTGTTGAAGGTGTCTGACAACAGGCTTATACAATGCACAACTTCCTGTTTCAAAATGGAGCCTATCCTTATTTTTGTTATTCAAAATCACATAGTTACTTTTTTACTGTTCTATTGCAAAGATTGAAAAAAATGCTCATTCCCTCCATTGTTGCTATATTTATTGAGCCACAAGTTTGATACCGATAACATTTTTCAAAATGTGTTTAGTCACAATTTAGCCACGGGCGCTCGTGTGGTGTGTAAGTAATTGTGTCCCCGTTCATACTTGCATGAACACTGGAAAATCCAGATTCAATCCCTATAAGTCCAGATCACTATCAATGGGAAGGAAAACCATTTTTGTTTTTTTAAAGTACGAACTTATCTTTATTAATTCATAAATTTAGTGTAGTAATATAAGGTATCATTGAGGGACCACGTTGAGAAATACATTGAAGAAACAGTGGATTAATTTGCGAATGATCTTAAATTTAACTCTGGCGATTCTACAAAGAGAAAATGTACAACAGTATAGACTCGTGTACGGTGTAAGTCGAGGGATGATGATTCCGGGGAACGGAAAGGTCGGGGTTGACACCTGGGCCCGTATTCATGAAACCGTTCTCATGCTCAAGCAAGGATTATGTGCTCAAACCAGTTTTCTTGTAACTCGGAGAAAAACTACCGACCAACGTCCAGTATCTGGCGACTGCACCACGTAGGGCTCGAACCCGCGACCCAGTGGTGGTAGCAGAATGTCAGAAGCCTTAATCACTTGGTCTTCGTGGCCCCTTTTGCTGCGAGAAGGGACAATTTTTATACAAGCAAACAATCAATCATGCAAACAGAAAACAATACAAAAAAACACTAGTTATACACTGTACTTACTGATATCAGGTAAGAAGAAAACATACATATACTGTATGTTATTTTCTGTCTGTACAGGTGTCTTTTCGTTCCTCCATGTGTTTTAGTCACTAAGTCGGCCATTTTTAAGACAAACAGACACATATGGCGGTCAGGTAATTGATTGCAAGAGTCACGTGCTTGAAGCCCGATTCAGTACAGATGTAGTCTAATGGTAGATAAAAAAGAATATACAGATTTATTTTTTATTTTTGTTATAATAAAGACAGATGTGGATGTACGTATGCATAAAAAACAACATAGGCGAGTGCTCTGGACCTAAAATACTTACTGTATGCATATATAATGTATATGGATATAAATATATATTGAGGACTTTGCGTTGGAAGTTTGTATGAATATTTAACATCATTAAATCAGTGTTAAATCAACAGGAGAATCGGTAGTACACTTGCCACACTATTTCAACAGTACAGAGGTGTAATTTTGTATTTAACTTCAAGCACAAGAGAAACATGTAGCTGCAATGTCACAATGTCTAATGGGGCCGTCACGCCATAACGTTCTGGTCAGCATTCTATGACGTTTGAGGAAACGTTGCTAATCGTTCGTCGCGCGCCAGTGACACGTCAGCACAGGCTAATAGTTTTCAGGGGTGTCTTACTTGGTCGCTGGTACACGCTCCTCATGCGTTAGTCACACGTTAGTCACACGTTAGTCACACGCCATATGTGTCCTCACCCTAGAACGCTCGAAAATTGAACGATTAAGCATTCTTAGAACGTTCATAGAACGCTGACCAGAACGTTATGGTGTGACGGACCCTTTAGGCATGAATATTTTCATCTAGCCGACTTCATGTAGGAACGACAATTATTGTGTCTATAGAAAATGTAAAGATAGCGGCCATTGTATATTTTTGTGATGCTAAAAAAAATGAATAATTCCTTGCATAGAAAATAGATATGCTGAAATTGTCGCGTAATCCAGTCAAATCTGACAGAACGGAATTAATTCTGTCAAAGGTTACCTTATATCTTGGCTAACTACAGATATCTTAATTTCGGGTGTTCACGCTATAATATATTATTTGACTTTGGGTGTTGATCTTATAGAGGATATTTTATCCCTGTGTTATGTCACTTTGATACGTTTTGTCATTGTGTTATGACATTGTGATATATGTTGTCGTTGTGTGTTGACACTGTGATATATTTAGTCCTTGTGTGTTGACACTGTGATATATTTTGTCCTTGTGTGTTGACACTGTGATATATGTTGTCGTTGTGTGTTGACACTGTGATAGAATTGTTCTTGTGTGTTGACACTGTGATTTAATTTCTCCATGTGTGTTGACACTGATATATATTTTTTCTTGTGTGTTGACACTGTGATATATTTTGTCCTTGTGTGTTGACACTGTGATACCGTTTTTCCTGGTGTGTTGACACTGTGATACAGTTTTTCCTTGTGTGTAGACACTGTGATATATGTTGTCGTTGTTCGTTGACACTGTGATATGTGTTGTCGTAGTTTGTTGACACTGTGATATGTGTTGTCGTTGTGTGTTAACACTGTGATGTAATTTTTCCTTGTGTGTTGACACTGTGATATATTTTGTCCTTGTGTGTTGCCACTGTGATACCGTTTTTCCTGGTGTGTTGACCCTGTGATACAGTTTTTCCTTGTGTGTAGTCACTGTGATATATGTTGTCGTTGTTCGTTGACACTGTGATATGTGTTGTCGTTGTGTGTTAACACTGTGATATAATTTTTACTTGTGTGTTGACACTGTGATATATGTTGTCGTTGTGTGTTGACACTGTGATAGAATTGTTCTTGTGTGTTGACACTGTGCTACAGTTTGTCCTTGTGTTGAAACTGCGGTATGTCATATCCTTTGGTGTTGACACTGTTATACAGTTTGTCCTTGTGTTGACACTGTGATATATTTTGTACTTGTGTGTTGACACTGTGATACAGTTTTGTCATTGTGTTGACACTGTGATACAGTTTTGTCATTGTGTTGACACTGTGATATATTTTGTCGTTGTATGTTGAAAATGTTTCTGCTTCTGTGTTGACATTGTGACATGTTTTGTCCTTGTGTGTTGACACTGTGATTTAGTGTGTCCTCTTGTGTTGACACTGATATATATTTTATCTTCGTGTGTTAAAATTTGTGTAACATTTTGTCCTGTGTGTTAACACTGTGATATAATTTTTCCTTGTGTGTTGACACTGTGATATATGTTGTCGTTGTGTGTTGACATTTCGATAGAATTGTTCTTGTGTGTTGACACTGTGATGTATATTTTATCTTTGTGTGTTGACAATGTGATACAGTTTGTCCTTGTGTTGACTGCGATATGTCATATCCTTTGGTGTTGACACTGTGATAAGTTTTGTCATTGTGTGTTGACACTGTGATATAATTTGTACTTGTGTGTTGAAAATGTTTCTGCTTCTGTGTTGACATTGTGACATGTTTTGTCCTTGTGTGTTGATACTGTGATTTAGTTTGTCCTTGTGTGTTGACACTGTGATTTAGTGTGTCCTCTTGTGTTGACACTGATATATCTTTTATCTTTGTGTGTTAAAATTGAGTAACATTTTGTCCTGTGTGTTGACACTGTGATATTTTTTGTCCTTGTGCATTGATATTGTGATATGTTATGTCATTGTGTTGATGACACTGTGATATGTGTGTCCTTGGGCATTGATATTGTGATAGGTTATGTCATTGTGTTGATGACACTGTGATATGTGTTGTCTTTGTGCATTGATATTGTGATCTGTTATGTCATTGTGTTGAGACTGTGATATGTGTTGTCGTAGTTTGTTGGCACTGTGATATGTGTTGTACTTTTGCATTTATATTGTGATATGTTATGTCATTATGTTGACACTGTGATATGTGTGTCGTTGTGCATTGCTATTGTGATATGTTATGGGATTGTGTTAACACTGTGATTTGTGTTGTCCTTGTGCATTGGGATTGTGATATGTTATATCATTGTATTGACACTGTGATATTTGTTGTCCTTGTGCATTGGTATTGTGATATGTTATGTCATTCTGTTGACACTGTGATATCTGTTGTCCTTGTGCATTTATATTGGGATATGTTATGTGATTGGGTTGACACTGTGATATTTGTTGTCCTTGTGCATTGACATTGTGATATGTTATGTGATTGTATTAACACTGTGATATGTGTTGTCGTAGTTTGTTGGCACTGTGATATTTTTTGTCCTTGTGTATTGATATTGTGATATGGTATGTCATTGTGTTGACACTCTGTTATGTGTTGTCCTTGTGCTTTGATATTGTGATATGTTTTGTGATTGTGTTGACACTGTAATATCTGTTGTCCTTTTGCATTGATATTGTGATTTGTTATGTGATTGTGTTGAACTGTGATATATGTTGTCCTTGCGCATTGATATTGTGATAGGTTATGTCATTGTGTTGATGACACTGTGATATGTGTGTCCTTGGGCATTGATATTGTGATATTTTATGTGATTGTTCTGACACTGTGATATCAGTTGTCCCAGTGCTTTGATATCGTGATATGTTATGTCATTCTGTTGACACTGTGATATCTGTCGTCCTTGTGCATTGATATAGTGATATGTTATGTGATTGGGTTGACACTGTGATATGTGTGTCCTTGGGCATTGATATTGTGATATGCTCTGTCATTGTGTTGGCCCTGTGATATGTGTTGTCGTAGTTTGTTGGCACTGTGATATTTTTTGTCCTTGTGCAGTGATATTGTGATATGTTATGTGATTGGGTTGACACTGTGATATTTGTTGTCCTTGTGCATTGGTATTGTGATATGTTATATCATTGTATTGACACTGTGATATTTGTTGTCATTGTGCATTGATATTGTAATATGTTATGTCATTGTGTTGAGACTGTGATAGGTGTTGTCCTTGTGCATTGGTATTGTGATATGTTATGTCATGTGTTTGAACTTGTGATATGTTTGTCCTTGTGCATTGACATTGTGATATGTTATGTGAATGTGTTGACACTGTGATCTCTGTTGTCCTTGTGCATTGACATTGTGATATGTTATGTGTTTGTGTTGACACTGTGATCTCTGTTGTCCTTGTGCATTTATATTGGGATATGTTATGTGATTGTATTAACACTGTGATATGTGTTATCCTTGTGCATTGATATAGTGATATGTTATGTCATTGTCCTTGTGTGTTGATACTGTGATTTAGTTTGTCCTCTTGTGTTGACACTGATATAACTTTTATCTTTGTGTGTTAAAATTGAGTAACATTTTGCCCTGTGTGTTGACACTGCGATATCTGTTGTCCTTGTCCTTGTGTGTTGACGCTGTGATTTAGTGTGTCCTCATGTGTTGACACTGATATATATTTTATCTGCTTGTGTTAAAATTTGTGTAACATTTTGTCCTGTGTGTTGACTCTGTCATATTTTTTGTCCTCGTGCATTGATATTGTGAAATGTTATGTCATTGTGTTGACACTGTTATATTTTTTGTCCTTGTGTATTGATATTGTGATATGTTTTGTGATTGTGTTGACACTGTAATATCTGTTGTCCTTTTGCATTGATATTGTGATCTGTTATGTCATTGTGTTGACACTGTGATTTGGTTTTTGTTTTTGTTGTTGACAATTATCATGTTGTCCTTCGACTATAACATTTTGCATTCGGTTAGTATTTCACACACACACACACACACACACACACACACACACACACACACACATATATTGATTCGGCAAAGTGTCATTCAAATCAAATAGATCCAGTGATGCTATAATAGTTAAAAACCTAATCGTGATGACGCATGCGTAGATAGGGGCTACATATTGATAATCATCTATATGTATCCTCTTACAAACAGTAGGCTAATGGGTTTGGAATGACGTACAACAAATAACGTGTTTCAATTTTGAATAGCGATATCAATATGGCAAACATGTGTCCTGTCTTGCTGAGATAAACAGACATACAGGTGAAACAACTAACGCTATTGTGTTTCGATTGGAAATTTACTGCGCTGGTATATTCAAGCAATGAATGTTTTAGCAAATGTTATTACGGTCCTATAACACACTATTGATGACAATCTTAATAATGACCGGTAGGGATTTATGTAAGTTTGTCAGCAATAGAAATGTGTGTTATATGATCGTTAAAATATTTGCTAAAATATTCATTATTTATATTTTCATTTTGATAGAGTAGTTATTCTTTATTTAGTTCTTTCGAACAGTTTTTGAATAGCAAATCAAGTGTTGACAACGTTGAAATTGTGACGTCACAATAGCAGATGTTACTACGTTTCATAACAACATCTGCTTTCGAAATGCATTGCAATGGAATGATACAGAGCCAATGTAAATATAACTGTTTAAAACAATACTTTCTGATGTGTGGACGGGGGGTGTAATTGAACTCCCTGAAATGTTTAAATTTAGAATCTTAATGCGAACTATTCAACATTAAGAGGTATCACCACTGTATCTTGGTAGAATTGTTTGTATAATGGTATACAAATGAAACCAACCATTTTCAATGAGAGGACGTGATGTGGTTGAAATAACTGAAATGTTTAAACTTACAATCTCAATAAAAACAACACATTATTATTTTGGAATACCACGAGTAATTTTAAAATATTTACTTTGGCTATATCTTACAGTTCTTCTGTAAGATATGCTTGGTTCACGGGCTCAAAGTAACCAGAAATATGTTGCTCATTTTTGTTTCATTTGAAATTAATTTTGGAGATTGTGTTCGGTACCGAATGAAAGTAGTGCCCTACATTTCGGACATTCATAAATAGATAAATGGGATATTTCATTTCTACAAATGCTTATATAACTATATCAACAGTCCGGATCTAAAGAATGAAACTAACTGTACCATCAAACCCAGTCGTTCTCTTACATAAATTTAATTCTAATAAAGAACTAAAATTTATACAACAGCTTTTAAGGATCCTCGTACCAAAGCCAAAATTTGAAAGTATGCTTTCGAATCCCTTTTCCGGCTTGAATTTAACTGATTTATAAATTTTAAGAAGAAAATAATAGGTATGAATTTTGTTTATGAATGAAATGATTAAAAAGTAAAATAATCTAAACTGAACCAGTAGAATTTTCAGAGAGTAAAACTAAAAACCGGGCTCCATAATAAACCTTTGATTAATTTAATGATACTCTAACCATCTGCGCGTCCTTGTCAAAGACAGGACCCTGTCACGCTATATTTTGACCCCAAAAGAAATTTAGAGGATGTTACTGGATGTTTTACAGTAGAATTATCAGGATTTTTTGCCATCGGGTGAGACAAGGTTTCCTTTCCCTGAGGGAAAACAATACTTACCCTATCCTTTGATTCTGCCGTTGCATTTTGACTCTATGGTAAGCTGCTAGACGCTTAAGTCCTGGACTATTACAAAATTGCCATCGAGATAGAAACGCACATATATATTTATTGATTCAGCAACAGGTACATTTAATGCATATTTAATGTAGATTGGTATCGTAATATAGATGTTCTCTCGTGATGTTGCAAGCACAGGTAGGCGTATATTGCCACTTTAATATGTTAGTTGTCAAACGACAGTCTTTTGATTTGTTACTGTAGAATGAGCGGGGAAATGCACGACCAGACCGCATCTGGAACCCTTCGAATGCCAGGCGGACGTTCTACCAATGGAGCTACCTGGCCCCGGGATCTCGAAACAATGTTAGACTTCAGATTGTGTCTAGCCAATCACGTACGACGCCACTTTTCATGACGTTATTTATGTTTGGTTCTTCTTCTTCTTCTTCTTCTTCTTCTTCTTCTTCTTCTTCTTCTTCTTCTTCTTCTTCTTCTTCTATTTCATCTTTTCCTTCTTCTTCCTCTTTTTCTTCTTCTTCTTCTTTTTCTTCTTCTTCTTCTTCTTCATCATCTTCTTCTTCTATTTTCGCACTGGTTAAGTCAAAACTGAAGACAATTTTAGACTTAAGATCGTTTCCTGACCCCGGGACCCTCCGTACTCTAGACGGACGGTCTACCAATTGAGCTACCTTGTCTCCGACATTCGACCCAGTCCAGTTTCGCTACATTTCTCGCTCCTTTTTCTACTTCTTCGTCCCCGAAGTCATTACTATTTACCGCCAATGTTCGGATATCCCCCTTGTTACGCAATCTACCAGTAACTCTACCCTTACTTGGAATAAAGGTTGGTCACAGGCACCAAATGGAAAAGGAGTAGCAAAACGCATGGCCAGACCAGGGTTCGAACTTGGGACCTTCCTAACTTTAGACGGACGCTCTACCATTTGAGCTACCTAGTCGCCGACGATCAACCAAGTCCAGTTCCGCTACATGTCTACACTTTTTTATCTATACATCTTTTTAGAATTTTTGATTACATATTCTAAACATGTGGTTGAATTTGCAAGATATGATATATATTGTTTAAATAATTGCATTATATTATACATTACAAATCCTTGGTCAGTATAAAGGAATAGATGGCCTGTGAACCAGTCCAGTGTTTGTAACTATTCTCAGGAAAATTTAATCTCTTCCAGTGATACGGGATACCATTAGCTCGCAGAAGAGTTCATGCTTATTAAAAAAAAAAATCAAAAAAAATCGTAACCCGGGCAAAGTCGCCCCCCCCCCCCCCCTTCCACGTCTTCCCTCTCACACCCCACCCCAAACAACCCACTCGCACCAGTAGCTTAGGATCTCAAACATTTGGATTGGGTTTCCGACGCGACTTTTTTTCAGTAACATTAAAAGAGCTGTAAGCGGACACGCTTTCTTAGATCCTTATAAGTATTACTTTCTTTCTAGTCATATCAACTCCGTTAACCAGGTTGCATGTTTTACATACACCATGTCCTGTCGTATGAACCTCGTTAACCAGGTTGCATGTTTTACATACACCATGTCCTGTCGTATAAACCACGTTAACCAGGTACCATGTTTTACACCCTGTCTTGTCGTATAAACCTCGTTAACCAGGTGCCATGTTTTACACCCTGTCTTGTCGTATAAACCACGTTAACCAGGTGCCATGTTTTACATACACCATGTCCTGTCGTATAAACCACGTTAACCAGGTGCCATGTTTTACACCCTGTCTTGTCGTATAAACCTCGTTAACCAGGTGCCATGTTTTACATACACCATGTCCTGTCGTATAAACCACGTTCACTAGATTACATGTTTTACACCCTGTCTTATCGTATAAACCTCGTTAACCAGGTGCCATGTTTTACACCCTGTCTTGTCGTATAAACCTCGTTAACCAGGTGCCATGTTTTACATCCTGTCTTGTCATATTAACCTCGTTAACTAGAGGGAGTTATTAGCCAGTTGACATATGACTAGCAGTTAGCGCCTAATAAGGCAGTTCCTGCGAATTCTTCCAAAATATTATTAATTAATGTATATGCTAATTGTATTGCTTGTATAATTGTATATCTATGTATTGTAAATCGCTTTAGAGTGGCTTATTCTAGCTAAATATGGCGCTATATCAAATGTTGTATATTATTATTACGTGTTTACCGCTCCCGCCCCTAAGCTTATAAATGCTGTTAAGACTTAGACTACTTCTTCTTATATTTGATCAAACTTATAAATTGTAGAAACAACACATATCTACTATTTTTTCTTTAGTTGTGACGATTGAACTATGACAAATGTACGACGATCTTTGGCGACGTGAGTATATATTCTGGTGGTTTTGCACATTTTATATTGCTGAACATTCTTATTTGGGTGCATGACTGGAAAAGTGCCTTGGAGTGAACGGATACATGAGAACTGATGCCGATAAGAAATATGCCCACCCCTTATAGAATCATCACAACTCGCCAGAAATGGTAGCGATGTCGTGGAAATGTCGCAGAACACGTATAAAATCTTACAGATATCGTATTGATGTCTTCCTAACTCGCAGCTTAACTCGTTTCATTTCGAACGACTTTTTACACGGCGACAAGTCTTAGCATTGGTAATTTATTTTTAGCATTTGTAATAACATCACAGCCTTCGTAATATGACTCTTGCGTTCGTATCATGATTTTGGCGTCCTTTACATGTTCCTAGCGTTCGTAACATGATCCTAGCGTCCGCGAAATGTTCATTGCGTCCGTATTATAATATTAGCATTCGTAAGGTGTTTACGATTTACGAAACATGTTCGTTTACATTTTCCTAGGGTTCGTAACATGTTCCTAGCGTTCGTAACATGATCCTAGGTTTCGTAACATGTTCCTAGCGTTCGTAACATGATCCTAGCGTTCGTAACATGGTCCTAGCGTTCGTAACATGTTCCTAGTGTTCGTATCATGATTCTAGCGTTCGTAACATGATCCTAGCGTTCGTAACATGATTCTAGCGTTCGTAACATGATTCTAACGTTCGTATCATGATCTTAGCGTTCGTATCATGATTCTAGCGTCCGCGAAATGTTCATTGCGTCCGTATTATGATATTAGCATTCGTAAGGTGTTTACGATTTACGCAACATGTTTGTTTACATGTTCCTAGCTTTCGTAACATGATCCTCGCGTTCGTAATGTGATCTTAGCATTTGTTTTATAATTTAAGTGTTATTTATATGTCCATTACGTTCGCAGTATGATCTTAACTGGCAACTTACAACAGGATCAGGGCGTTCATAATGTGATCCTAGCATTTGTCACATTTTCAAATTTATGCAAACGTTCCATGCGTTCGTGACATGTTTGCGGTTTGTTTTACGTGTTATCAAATGACGTTACAGTAAGCACACGGATTCTGTAATTTCGCTTTTTATCAACACGCATATGCGGCCTCTTTAAAGTGTTTATCTACTTACAATAGTGTTCGTGAATACTGCAATCACTTTTGCAAATTTCCCGCCCATCCATCCTTAGCTTTGTAAACCAATAACAATGTAGAAGATATATAGTATTTTTTTTTGAAAATATAACATCTAGAAATATATTCCTAAGTACAACCGAGGACTTATATAAAATATATCAAGACGAATCATACTGGAATATATTGGGTTTTTCCCTTTTGGGCAGAAGATTTAAGAGGAAGGTGAATGCCTCGGGGCCTGCTGGTTGGATATTTAGGTGGCAGAAGTTTCAAAAGTTTTATGTTTGGTTTGAGCAATACATATAGATGTAATATGCATACAAAAAATCAGAAATATTTTTCAAGTCTGCTTTTGCCTGGGGCAGTTCTTTAAGTGTGTAATTTGTTGTAAATTATGGTAAATTTTTGATGCCGAATTCAATACAAAATGGCGGCCCCATATAAAAAAAGTTCAAACAGGCAGAATTTTTTTATTTTTTTTACAGTTGTGTGAGATGATATTCTTCAAAATGAGGGCAGGTAAACCAGTGTGGATAACCCCATTTAACCAGGACAGTGGTAAACCAGTGTGGATAACTCCATTTAACCAGGACAGTGGTAAACCAGTGTGTATGACCCCATTTAACCAGAACAGTGGTAAACATTAACACTACCGTCTATGGGAAATCATTTGTTTCTGCGGTCCCTATAGATGTATATAGAGGTGTTATGCTTCAAAATATCTAGATATTCATACTAAAAGACATATATGAATGTTATGCTTCAATATTTCTAAATATTTATACTGAAATATGTCAAGTTAATATCAAGTACAATGGATGGTCGGGTGGCGCAGTTAATAGTACACTTGCCTTTCATTAAGGCGGCCGGGGTTCGATTCCCCGATCGGACGTGAAAATGTATTGAGATCACCTGCCGGATCACGCTCGTTTTCTCCGGGTTCTCCGGTTTCCTCCCACAATTGACCCCTGCGTATTACTATCCGGGCCAACAGAAGTGAATAGTATCAATTGAAATAACCTGTTTTAAAATTGTTGTAAAATAACAAAAGTTTATTTCATATACATAATAAGTCCGAATTATTCTGACGTTTTATCAACTTTTTTCATATCGGTCTGTCGTCGATTAACGTCAGAACTCCGGCTCTCTATAATATGCGGGAAATATGCGACCCGCGACCAGAGCGCACTTCAAACTGATATTTTAGAAACAAATCGTCACTTTCACACACATGTCGCACATGGATCGAAAGATCTATTCTTTATGCACTAGGTGGTATCAATAAGATGTTTCAAAGATCATTACGAAAAGCATTTCCCAATGTTTTTTATACCAACCCATGTTTTTATGGAAATTAGGCCATGAGAAATGACACATGACTTGACGAGATCTCGCGTTACCGAAGGTATTTCCCAACGTTATGACGTAGACCGGCGAGATTTTAGTCACGTGGCATTGGAAGGCGGGGCTATTAAAAAACTAGAGTAAAACAGAGTAAGTTTGAAAAAATATGTTTTTAGTGATTGTATGAGTTGTTTGAGGCATGTTATGTATGTTCATCTAGTGCATAAAGAATAGATCTTTCGATACACGTGCGACATGTGTGTGAAAGTGACGATTTGTTTCTAAAATATCAGTTTGAAGTGCGTTCCGGGCGCGGGTCGCATATTTCTCGCATATTATAGAGGGCCGGAGTTCTGACGTTAATCGACGACAGACCGATATGAAAAAAGTCGATAAAACGTCAGAATAATTCGGACTAATACATAATGTAATGTTATACTGTACTGTTTAACACATGATACTGTTATATACAGATGACATCAAACCTATAGCAACTTATTTTTTTAGATAAACCCAAAGATCCCTGTGAATGGTGAAAGCAGCTTGTTTTTAAGCCGGTCGTTAGATCCTATTTATTTCTATATGTAGCCTGTTGCTGAATGCATGGTTTTCCTCTTTGTGAGAGTACCCGACTTTGCCTGAATCTCTATGAGTAAACCCAGTCTCATCACAGTAAAATATCTCTTCTGTTTTCCGTTCTATCAATACGGCACCTACAACAACAATAAAATCACCAGTTTAAATTTTGTAAAGAATATTATACTTGATATAATATTTTACGGGTTGCTTGGTTTACATGTATGCATTGGTACAACGTTGATGTAACATTATTTATATCACAGTTATCATGTATGTATTGGTACAACGTTGATGAAAAGTTGTATATATCACAGTTGTCATGTATGTATTGGTACAACGTTGGTGTAACGTTATATATATCACAGTTGACATGTATGCATTGGTACAACGTTGATGTAACGTTATATATATATCACAGTTGACATGTATGTATTGGTACAACGTTGGTGTAACGTTATCTATATCACAGTTGACATGTAAAGCTATATATATCACAGTTGACATGTATGTATTAGTACAACGTTGATGTAACGTTATCTATATCACAGTTGTCATGTATGTATTGGTACAACGTTGATGTAACGTTATATAGATCACAGTTGACATGTATGTATTGGTACAACGTTGATGTAACGTTATCTATATCACAGTTGACATGTATGTATTGGTACAACGTTGGTGTAACGTTATCTATATCACAGTTGACATGTAAAGCTATATATATCACAGTTGACATGTATGTATTAGTACAACGTTGATGTAACGTTATCTATATCACAGTTGTCATGTATGTATTGGTACAACGTTGATGTAACGTTATATAGATCACAGTTGACATGTATGTATTGGTACAACGTTGATGTAACGTTATCTATATCACAGTTGACATGTATGTATTGGTACAACGTTGGTGTAACGTTATCTATATCACAGTTGACATGTAAAGCTATATATATCACAGTTGACATGTATGTATTAGTACAACGTTGATGTAACGTTATCTATATCACAGTTGTCATGTATGTATTGGTACAACGTTGATGTAACGTTATATAGATCACAGTTGACATGTATGTATTGGTACAACGTTGATGTAACGTTATCTATATCACAGTTGACATGTATGTATTGGTACAACGTTGGTGTAACGTTATCTATATCACAGTTGACATGTAAAGCTATATATATCACAGTTGACATGTATGTATTAGTACAACGTTGATGTAACGTTATCTATATCACAGTTGTCATGTATGTATTGGTACAACGTTGATGTAACGTTATATAGATCACAGTTGACATGTATGTATTGGTACAACGTTGATGTAACGTTATCTATATCACAGTTGACATGTATGTATTGGTACAACGTTGGTGTAACGTTATCTATATCACAGTTGACATGTAAAGCTATATATATCACAGTTGACATGTATGTATTAGTACAACGTTGATGTAACGTTATCTATATCACAGTTGTCATGTATGTATTGGTACAACGTTGATGTAACGTTATATAGATCACAGTTGACATGTATGTATTGGTACAACGTTGATGTAACGTTATCTATATCACAGTTGACATGTATGTATTGGTACAACGTTGGTGTAACGTTATCTATATCACAGTTGACATGTAAAGCTATATATATCACAGTTGACATGTATGTATTAGTACAACGTTGATGTAACGTTATCTATATCACAGTTGTCATGTATGTATTGGTACAACGTTGATGTAACGTTATATAGATCACAGTTGACATGTATGTATTGGTACAACGTTGATGTAACGTTATCTATATCACAGTTGACATGTATGTATTGGTACAACGTTGGTGTAACGTTATCTATATCACAGTTGACATGTAAAGCTATATATATCACAGTTGACATGTATGTATTAGTACAACGTTGATGTAACGTTATCTATATCACAGTTGTCATGTATGTATTGGTACAACGTTGATGTAACGTTATATAGATCACAGTTGACATGTATGTATTGGTACAACGTTGATGTAACGTTATCTATATCACAGTTGACATGTATGTATTGGTACAACGTTGATGTAAAGTTATCTATATCACAGTTGTCATGTATGCATGGGTACAACGTTGGTGTAACGTTATCTATATCACAGTTGTCACGTATGTATTGATACAACGTTGATGTAACGTTATCTATATCACAGTTGACATTTTTGTATTGGTGCAACGTTGATATAACGTTATCTATATCACAGTTAAGATTTTTGTAGTGGTTCAACATTGATGTAACGTTATCTATATTACAGTTGTCATGTATGTATTGGTACAACGTTGATGTAACGTTATCTATATCACAGTTGTCATGTATGCATTGGTACAACGTTGATGTAACGTTATATACATCACAGTTGTCATGTATGCATTGGTACAACGTTGATGTAACGTTATCTATATCACAGTTGACATGTATGTATTGGTACAATGTTGGTGTAACGTTATATATATCACAGTTGATATGTATGTATTTGGACAACGATGATGTAAAGTTATATATATCACAGTTGTCATGTATGTATTGGTACAACGTTGATGTAACGTTATCTATATCAAAGTTGACATGTATTATTTGTACAACATTGATGTAAATTTATCTATATCAAAGTTGACATGTATTATTTGTACAACATTGATGTAAATTTATCTATATCAAAGTTGACATGTATTATTTGTACAACATTGATGTAAATTTATCTATATCAAAGTTGACATGTATTATTTGTACAACATTGATGTAAAGTTATCTATATCAAAGTTGACATGTATTATTTGTACAACATTGATGTAAATTTATCTATATCAAAGTTGACATGTATTATTTGTACAACATTGATGTAAATTTATCTATATCAAAGTTGACATGTATTATTTGTACAACATTGATGTAAAGTTATCTATATCAAAGTTGACATGTATTATTTGTACAACATTGATGTAAAGTTATCTATATCAAAGTTGACATGTATTATTTGTACAACATTGATGTAAAGTTATCTATATCAAAGTTGACATGTATTATTTGTACAACATTGATGTAAAGTTATCTATATCAAAGTTGACATGTATTATTTGTACAACATTGATGTAAAGTTATCTATATCAAAGTTGACATGTATTATTTGTACAACATTGATGTAAATTTATCTATATCAAAGTTGACATGTATTATTTGTACAACGTTGATGTAACGTTAGATATATCACAGTTGTCATGTATGTATTGGTACGTTATATATATCACAGTTGATATGTATGTATTTGGACAACGATGATGTAAAGTTATATATATCTCAGTTGTCATGTATGTATTGGTACAACGTAGATGTAAAGTTGTATATATCACAGTTGTCATGTATGTATTGGTACAACATTGGTGTAACGTTATCTATATCACAGTTGACATGTATGTATTTGTACAACGTTGATGTAACGTTATATATATCAGAGTTGACATGTATGTATTGGTACAACGTTAATGTAACGTTATCTATATCACAGTTGACATGTATGTATTTGTACAACGTTGATTTAAAGTTATATATATCACAGTTGACATCTATGTATTGGTACAACGTTGATTTAAAGTTATATATATCAAAGTTGACATGTATGTATTGGTACGACGTTTGTAAAATGGTATCTATGACAGTTTGTGTGTCTCAAATTAACAGGTATTTTCTTAATATTTACATTTTGTATACTTGGAGCCGTTGACAAAAAATTGCATTTATGTTTGCATTACACAGGTGACCTCAGCCCTGCGTATTGATACACTACAATGACGTAGCACAGGACACGTTCACGGTCCACGGCCGCCGTGAAACAGCCCTTGGTGTTATTTTGTTATGCTAATCTGAATTAACATTAAACATAATTGGCTTGATTTTGAAGCTTAAATAAGGTGTGTAAAGAATGTGATAATAATATACGACTTGTATAAATTCTATAAAGTAAATTTTGAAAATGGAACTATATTTTGTTTGTTTTGTTGTGATGCTGTTGCTAGGACCCCCGGCGAAAGTTTTACATTTTTCCGCGAAAAAACGCTGTTCTCTCTACTGCGTGGGCCCAATGTATAAGCGGAGATTTTTTTATTTTATTTTTATTGATGCTTACATCGTAAAATCAAAGAACTTAAAAATGTAAATATAAGGAATGACATTTATTTTTACAACATTCATGAGGTCATAACAACATTGGCTTTCTGGACATATTCAACATGAATCGATTCATGGAATATGTCCAGAAAGCTAATGTTGTTATGACCTCATGAACGTTGAAAAAATAAATTTCATTCCTTAAATGTAACGTCAATGTTGGGCATGTTTAAGGTGTAGCGGATGAAAATAATATAATGAATTGAAATATTTTGTGTAAAAATATTTAAAAAGAAAATATTAGTGTGAATAGTTATTACTGAAATTAAAAATGGACTAATCGACACATTGTACATTCATTATGATATTTAATTAAAACCATCGCATAATTAAAAATTCAAAGAATTTTCAACGCAGAATGTATATGTTTAAACAAAGTACAATTTCGAGGTTACTTTCTGTCTGCAAGATTTAAATTGATAGTGGACGGAAAAAACTGTTAGGCGTCGTTTGGAGGAAAGATAGTTGTAACTAGCCACGCAAATAGTATTCGCTCACTTTCGTTCTCTGCGCTTCTGAAATATGTCATAGCAAAAACGAAGTCTTCGTGTTTAAAACACCCTGTTTAAGTTTTCGATACAAAGTAACCGTGTTTGTCAGTGGTACATTTGTGTACGAGAATATTAATTAACTCAGCCCTGCCTCGGTCAAGTACAATGTGTATATCTCAGCATACCAGGTTGACGTTTCCAATACAAAGTTACAATTTGCGTCAGTGGTACATGGTTCCCCAATCAACTTAACCCTACTTTAGTCAAGTACAATTTGTCAAGGATCGTAATGGGACGGAAACATCCACTAGATAGCGTTTGTCAAGTACAATACTTACAATGATCGTACCAGGACGGAAACGTCAACTAAATCGTAATTTACTCTTTGTATCGAGCAAGTTAATTAAAGTAAATGACAACTTCGTTGACTTTGTAGTAGAACAAGGTATTTATTTTGGGATTCGGGTTAGTACGGAGCACAGGGACCTACGAATAGGGAACAGCTATTAAATAGACCTCAATGTGATCATTGGGGTGGCATTTTGACCGAAAGTTGATCTTAACCCATAAAACGTGTAAAATTATCATGAACACTTTGGTTTAGGTCAAAATATAGCGGTAACAAATTATCAGGTCCCTGTGATACAGAGCTGGGATTCGTGTTGGGGGCGGTACTTGGGTTGGAACAGGGCTGGGTGAGGGATTCCTGATTGGTTTCGGGGGATGTGTGTAACGTTCGGGTTGTTACATGTACGAGGGGAGGCAGGAATTTGAGTTTGATCAAGGAATTGGGTTTGGAAGTTTGGGTTGGGGATGGGAGGGGGTTAAATTCAAGTTTGGTCAAGGGGGACGGATGTGGGATTCGGGTTTAGGTCGGAATTAAGAGGTCTCAGGTGGAAGTGCGGATTGGGTGGGATGATAGAAGTTGTGGTTATGGTGGTGCACGTTTTTTACAATTAATTTTTTAAAATGCAGGCTCGGGATACAGCGCTGTTTAGCACTAGTACACTCATAACCGGATAGGATTACTCATGTCGATACAAATGTGTTTATAAGTGTTATACAGTACATGTAATAATACTGTTTATAATGTGTGTATACTGTTCTGCTTCAATCCCGTGTTAATTATGTGCCGTCAGCGAAATCAAACATGTTTCTATGTAGAATACTCGACATAGTGTTTTGTCATACTGCAAAGAAAAATGTCGCACGGTGATTGGTCGAATTGCCAAGGTACCTGAAGCTATGTTAGTATCCTTGCCGGGGTACATAAGAGCAC
This sequence comes from Mizuhopecten yessoensis, assembly GCF_002113885.1. Lineage (NCBI taxonomy): Eukaryota > Metazoa > Mollusca > Bivalvia > Pectinida > Pectinidae > Mizuhopecten > Mizuhopecten yessoensis. Next base: position 840,996 of record NW_018406654.1, read on the forward strand.
GCGCGCCTGTTGTAAGGGAGATAACTCGCAGATTCGAATCGAACACACCGGAGAACGTTCGTCTGCTAATGTCAACAATGAACAAAATGGCGAAACGGTTTGCAAGCCACACGGAGAGGGAAATTGAGACAAAACGGGCGTCACTTATACCTACAAACACAAAGAACAGTAACAATTCAGCAAGCAAACCCTTCAGAGCATACTTAAGCGAAAAGGAGCAAGACACAGATTTTGAGGACTACTCGAAGCCAAGATTAGACGAGGCATTGGGCCATTTTTAACTCGATGCAAGGAAACAGGATGGGAGTCTTTACAAGACGACAATGGCGTCTCTATTGGCGTCAGCAGGGGTGGAAACGGGAAAGGAGGAGGGGCAAGTTGTCGGGGGACGGGGTCGGATAAGGGAGGAGGGGCGAACTGTCGGGAAT
>NW_018406654.1:841808-937146 GCF_002113885.1 Mizuhopecten yessoensis
GGGGGAGAAGGGGGGAAGATGCAAGTTGTCGGGGGTCGGACAAGGGAGGAGGGGGCGAACTATTGGGACGGGCTAGGAGAAGGTAGGAGGGGCAAGCTTTCGTGGGGGGTTGGAGAGGGGAGGAGGGGATGACCCTAGGGTCTCACGTTTACCTCTGGGGAAGGGAGGAGAGTGGTGGCAAAATGCATTATGTTTTATATTGTCAAATGATACTTTGGATATTACATATTGATAACTTGATTATAATTATAACCCTGAGTTGACAGTTTGATACTATGAAAATTTTGAGCCAGCACTATCCCCAAGGGCTGTAGGGCGGGGCCCAAATGAGTCAGTGTGCTAAAATGTCTTTATTTCCCTTGTTTAGAATAAGAGGTGCTAGTTTCAATTACTCTTCAGTCTTAAATCTGTATGCTAGATATTGAATAAGGTGGGGTATTTTTTGTCACTTTGAATAATATTTCTGTTCATGTTTTAAAAACAACAAGAGGCCCATGGGCCTTAACGGTCACCTGAGTTATGTCAAAACTGACTTTATCGATGTTGCCAAATGAAAAACAAAACATTTTGTAACAAAGGTACCTTGAACTACATGTAATGCAAAAGTAGTGTGAAAGATCTTGGTAGTATATGTACTATGTACAAATAGTGGTTCTGTCAGTCAGCTGAATTTTGGTAAAGCACCTTAAGACCCTTCCATCTATGAAGAGTATTTGATTCTACCATATCTGGATCTTGAGAAGGAGATTGTTGAAATTTTAGTCAATTTTACTCTTTTACGCCCCGGCCCTGAGGCCCATATAATTCACAATTAAACTATAATAAAGTTTACCCCTCCCAAGGAGGGAAATGTGTAACCCCAGGGTCATTGATTCACAATTTTGGTAAAGGACTTTAAAAACCTTCCATCTATGAATAGTATTTGATTCTACAATATCTGGGTCTTGAGAAGAATATTTTTGAAATTTTAGTCAATTTGACCCTTTTTGGCCCTGCCCCTCATGCCCTAACTTTGGTTGACATCTGGCCATGGAAGGTTTCTGCAAAATTTCATTGAAATTGGTGCAGGGGTTTTGGAGAAGAAGTCGAAAATGTATTTTTTTTACAGACGGACGACGGAAGACGCACGACGCACGACGCCGGACAAAAGGCGATCGCAATAGGTCACTTGGGGTATAAATGTATCAGAACTCAGGTGACCGTTAAGGCACATGGGCCTCTTGTTAAGATATAACTTACCATTGAGACCATTAGTACTATTTGTTGGCTGGTTATAACCTGGAATTACCATGATGGACTGACTGTGCTGTGTTGTCATGCTCAACCATATCCACTTCAATCTAGTGCCAGTCTTGACCCACTGACATGTCTGGATAATACTGGTAGTCCAGTTCAGTGTAGGAACAGTTCGAATAGCCAGAAGCATGGCCGCTGGCGCTAAATCAATAGCCAGTGTAGGATGTGTTAGGAAGATTGATATTGTTCACAGTATTTAATCCTGTTGACAGTGATGTTGACAAGTCCGGAAGAGGGCCTGGGTTTTGATCCTCATTCTCCAATTCCTGGTGTAAAAAGGAAGTAGAGACGACTGTCATTGGTGTTGATGCTAGCAGTATGAGGCTGCCCTTTCATGTTGCTTTTTTGAGACGGGTTTGATTTGTGGAGCGTTAGAAATTTCAGCGGAGTAGTTTTATATTTCTCTGTAGAATTGGCTCTAAGTGGCGTCGATTTATTTCCGACATGGTCCATTTCAACGAACATTAAATGGCGGACTATATCTAAACATCAATTTAACACGTAAACTTGCACAGGTTTCAGTTTATTTTAGCGCGTTCTCAATGTTGAAAGAAACCGGAGTACCCAAAGAAAACCGTCATGGTCGGAATGGTGACCACCTACTTTTTCACACCCGATCTTGAAATCAAACCCAGACCGCCCTGGTGAACGGAGGGTGCGTTATTCACTGTGCCATCCCACCACCCAGAGTAAGAATTCAGGACACTTATGTCAGTGTAAAGCAGTCTGTATGCCTTGGCTAGATGGTTCTAGATGATTTAAAATCTTTTAGTGCTGTCTTCATTTAGTTAGTACTGGAATTACTTATTTTACCATAACAACTTAACATTTCTTCTGGGATTTGTTGTTATTATTCAAATCCATTTCAGTATACGTAACGTCGATGTAAATATAAACTTTTACAAATTTAATTTCTAACGTTTTTTAATTTGTTATTTACTTATTTATTTATTACAATTTTTTGAGATTTTAAATTTCATAAAACATAGGAAATCCTCAGAAAACGGACAGCCATGTTCTATTCTTAACCCGTATGCAATCTTTTCTATCCTTTCCCCGCCCCCCCCCCCCCATCCAATGCAATATTTTCGTTCTTCTTCCTGCATATATTCTTCGGCCATCCATTCAATTTGTTGCAGTGTTTTGACCGAGTCACTTAAATTGAAATTCTAAAAAATATTTTTGGAACCTTTGTTTTTTGGTGTTTTTTTCTTTCTGAAAAATGAAACTGAAGGCTTATAGAAATATCAAATTTAAACATTATTAAATAGAAAAATCCCTACTTACTCACCCACTGAAAAAGAAATCGGAAGGGAAACTGCAAACAAACATTTTTGTTAGTAAAGGCCTCATTCATATTCTGTAATGCATATTCCTTTTCCATGTATTCTCCGTACTGTAGTCTGCAATACGTTTAGAAATCATACAGGGTCCAAAAGCTTCCACTCATATTTCTACAGTTGTTTTTGTTATGATAAAAGGAAATATAAGGTATTGGCAATTCAGACGAATTACAAAAAAAGGAGAAAACATTGAAAAAGTGTGTTCACTTTCCTTTTTGAAAATTCCCAATATTGACATTGACCGGATCAATGAGACAATGTGCAAGTTCATTCAGACGCACTGACGGGGTGCAGGTTCAGGACGTTGCTCTGTACAGGGCCCGTTTTCATGAAACCGTTATCATGCTTAAACATTGATTTTGCGCTAAAAACATTTTTTGTTCCGGTTAGAAATTAATAATAAAATCTTACTTTGTCAATGATTTTGGAGAAAAACATTGAAGAGACTAAAAGCCGAACACTGTTTTCAATTGTCTTTTTGATCGTTTGATAATATTCAAGTGAGCTAGAAAGAAGTGGTTTGAGCACAGAAGGCATGCTTGAGCATGATAGCGGTTTAAGGAATATGGGCACAGGTGCAGGTCCATATACGCATTCTTACCAGGTATTTAATCATTAAGAAACAATGAGCTGGTGCAGGTTCATTTAGATATATTAGAGGGGTGCAGGTTCAGGGGATTTTCTGACTAGGTGTAGGTTCAGGGGGATATTCTGATCTGGTGCAGGTTCATTGAGGTATTCTGAACAGGTGCAAGTTCATTGCAGTACTCTGAACAGGTGCAGGTTCATTGAGATGGCCGAGTGCAGGTTTCGGGGGACGTATAATAACGAAGGTGCAGGTCCCATTGGGGCAATGGGGCAATGGGGCATCTTCGTAACCATGCGCAGGTTAGCAGACATGTTATCAATGTACGTATTTGCATGGACTTACAGTTTACCATGAATGTTTGCTGCAGTTAAATTTCGCCTTTTTAGCTGCTAAATGTATCATTACAGCGAATATTTGTAAACAGCATATCAAATGTGAGGGGCAACTTTGATATTAGATAAATATGAATTGTGCTGGCCAAAACAAACATTTGACTGGGCGACAATTTCCTGCCACACGGTATATTATTTAAGGATTAACTTGAATATATTTTTCATGTTATTGAGATATAACACAAAAAAACGAAGCGGTCTATGATGAGAGTACACTCCGGGTTTTTTTTGTGTGTTATAGCTCCATAACATGAAAAATATATTCAGGTTAATCCTTATAATTTAATCTACTATGCACAATCCCTGTGGAAATCCACTTTTATTGATGGACTCTTTTCTCTTAGAAATTATTGCGCTGCAGTATCAGCCAATCAAAAGCGACGTTACAAATGGGGACGTCATTTTTTTACGTTATGGACTGATAACATAAATTTGTAAGCCAATGAAAATGCTTGTTAAAAGCAAGATTAAATTATATACATGTATAGGGAAGCACTGAACAAGGGGTGCTTCGAAAGATTAGAAGGCTGGAATAGTGTTTGGAATAACAATTCTAACTAGATGTGACAGGATATATTGACTGTGTGCAGGTGTAGTGAGGGATTTGTAGTATTCAAAGAACACACTCTGATGGATGATTGTGATTGATGAATTAAAAGTTTGAAGATTTGAACAGTAGGTTGGTTTTACAGCGTTAAACGTCCTATCAAGGGCTATGGTCACCACTCCATATGAATTGTGCATGCGTACATGCATGTGTGCTGGAGGCAGAGTACATGTTGCTGTAATTGCCTCCTTGTGATAGCGCGGTTCTGATGCCGACTTTATAGTGCTACCTCACTGAAATATTATGTTGAAGGCAGCCAGCACATCATTCCGCCCGGTCACATTATACTGACAACGGGTAAACCAGTTGTTACCATAACCCTAGATGCTGAACGTTTGGCAGGGAATAACAACTATCAATGTTTAATGAATTCGGTATAACCATCACTAGGGATGGAACCAATTGCTTTCCTTGCAATAAAGACAAAAGTGAGGTTTTGCCAGGCAAGGTGTTAGGAAACAAAATGTAGAGATCAGAGAGAAATAGGAGGCATAAACGTAAATCACAAAGGTTCTCCCATTAGTCGCCTCCTTCGATCATGCATTGGGGTACAGCAGGTCATTATTGGGGACACAAAAACAACCCAAATAAATCTACTGCACCCATTGAAATACTTGCGATCTTGGTCTTTCTCTCTACCTTTAACTACCTTTTATTATCTAGAGCCTTGCTTGGCAATTCCTAACTTTTGGCTTTAGTTTGGAGCGTTCACCTAGGTGAGAAAGCTAATGGATTTTGGAAATTTAGCAATGAAGATTCCTGATTAAACTTATCTTCATCCGACGCGCTAGCCGTGATCTGATCACGTTTTGAAGTTTTTCTCTACATCTTTATCAAAGAATGTCTAAGACTTTTGGTGAAGATGTGGGGTAGCCGAGGCCACATGGTAAATTTGGATAACGAATTGGGCGTCAATGATGATTTCAGTGCGCTCTTGTGATGTCTAGATCAGTTCTCGCGGGTCAATCATACGTATAGGTCTTGTTTAATTATGAACAAAGTGTTTGTTACCTCATCACAGTTTGGAATGGTGAGAGTTTTAGTGGAATTTAGTCAAGACGTTCTCCAAGTCAGCAATGTCTAGCTACGGGTTTGATTGAAATTCAACAGTTTAGTTAGAGACAGGAAATTGGCTTTCTATAAAGTGGTGTCGGTCTACTAAAGTATGGGTAATATTTGTAAGTTTAGTGAACTAGATTTTTACACGTGCACATTTGTAATAGAAAATTCCGTGGACAGTGTTTGTATACCGGATAGCACAGCTCTAGAGGAACCAAAATTTTGGCGGGAAACGACTCAATTTTGTCCTTTCGCCAGTTTCCGAAAAGAGTTACCCTGTATCATTTTCAATATCAGCATATTTCCACAGATGCTGTTACTATCTTTGCAAGGGCATTTAGTTTAAAACTAACCCTTGTTTCTTTTTCCAATCGGGTCCATTTTCAACGTTACACCGGGCTTAGATCGCCAGTTTCTGTCCAATACAAAACAAAGACAGTATAGAATCTTAATAATGGTACACTTTTATTTAAAAATAATCAATGTGCTGGTCAATTACAAAACTGGAAAATAAAATGAGACGAGATGACACAAGATACACATCAATAATTAAACGGGTGCTTGTATCTAAATGACCCCCCCCCCCCCCCTCTCCTCCCCAATAAATATGGTTAGTTATCAAGTCGAAACAATATATTTCTGCAGTTTATCTCATATATTAAAGTTGTTCAGTTGAGGAAATGTGTTGTATGTTATCTATAACTCAGAGATTATGTCTACATCATTAAGTCGTAAGTCGACAACGCGATGGCAGAAATATGCCTCCGTATGATCCGGATCTTTCTGTGTCAGCGAACCCTAAATTACAGTGTGGAATGGAAAAGATAAAAAAAAGATAGTTAAAATGGTTTAATTTTGTGAAAAATAAAAATGAAGATTCGGTAAAAATAAGTGAAGTACACAAACACTTGAAAAGGAATAATCCGAAAAATACAAATATCTGTTTTTGTTTTTCAATGACAAAATCGACAAGACAAGGTTGCCCATTATCTCCGATGCTATTTAATAATCAATCAATAGACCTAGTTTGCAGAGACATACAGCTATTTTCTGGAAATGAAGAAACTGTTCCCTGACTGCAATTCGAAATAAGAAAACATTTATTTCAGAAATCGAAAAGTCAGTGCAGGGAAGTACACCTAGTTAACCTATAAAATGTACCATTCAGCCATTTTGTCCATACAGGACTCCTATGTGATACTTAAAGTGAACAATTTACTGTGTCTCGCAAAATGTAGAAACACAATAACACCCATTGGCCTTGACTGTTAGTTCACCTTTTATGCCTCCCCCATCAAGAGCCAGGGTCAAAGTCAAAGATCCACTTTGTCTTTTACCTTTAACCCCGTGACCCTGATCTTTGGTCAGTTGTCTTATTCTTTAATTCCGACAAAACAAAATAATCATCGGTGAAAAATACAAAACCTGATCTTGACCTTGAACCTTTTGACCCCGTAACCTGGACATTTAGTCAGTTGACTCCGTGTTAAATTCTGAACAACTTTGCTTCATAATAACTAAAAAAAATGTTCTTCAGTAAAAAGATACTATACTTGTCATTGACATTGACCAAGTGACCTAGACCTTAGGTCAGTTGACTCCTTGTTAAAGTCCGACCAACTTTGATTCATAATGTCATAACAAAATGTTCATCAGTGAAACGATACAAAATCTTACATTGACCTTTGACCCAGTGACCTTGATCTTTGATCAAATGACTACTGGTTTAATTCCAAACTACATTGCCTCAAAGTGTCATAACTAAATGTTCACCAGTGAAAAGATACATGATTTAACCTTGACCTTCAACCCAGTGATCTTGACCTTACGTCAGTTGATCTCTTGTTAAATTCCAACCAACATTGCTTAATAATGTCATAACGAAATGTTCATCAGTGAAAAGATACAAAATTTGACCTTGATCTTTGACCCAGTGACCTTGACCTTTAGTCAATTGACTCCTTTTTTAATGATGACCAACATTGCTTCATAGTGTCATAACGAAATGTTTTTTAGTGAAAAGATACAAAATTTGGCCTTGACTTTTGACCCACTGATCTTGACCTTGGGTCAGTTGACTCTTTGTTTAATTCCGACCAACTTTGCTTCATAATATCATAAAATGCTCATTAGTGAAAAGCTACATAATTTGACCTTGACATTTGACCTTGACCTTTGGTCAGTTGACTCTTTGTTTAATTCCGACCAACTTTGCTTCATAATGTCATTGAATGCTCATTAGTCAAAATCTACAAAATTAGAACTTGACCTTTGACCTTGACCTCCGGTCACCTGATTCCTTGTTTAATTCTGATCAACTTTGCTTAATCATGTCAAAACAAAATGTTTCATCAGTGAAAAGATGCAAAATTTGACCTTGCCCTTTGAACCTAATGACTTTGACCTTTGTCCTTGACTTTTTCCATCAATGTGTATTTTTGTGAACTGAACATCAACAAGTTATTAGTCAGGAACAAAATGTGTGGACCGACAGACAGACGGACGGACAGACGGACAGACAGAGTGATTACTATAGGGCACCCGTATCTTCGATACGGGCCCCTAATGAACACAGAAGTCGTATTAAGTATGTCTTCAATTGGCTAACCGCCAAAACTGGTACACTGGTCTTTCTTTCTTGTACACCATGCAATTTTAATTGAAATATGATGTTCCCATCAACATACAATTTGCAAAGTTATGTTTTAAATATTTTACATTAAGACTGAACGAACTACAGATTTAGTCACTTAACACCTTGTTTGATTCTTACCAACTTTGCTTCATAATGTCATAACAAAATGTTAACCAGTTGAGGGATGTAAAATTTGACCTTGACATTTGACTCAATAACCTTAATCATTAGTCAATTGAAACCTTGTTTGATTCCGACCAACTTTGCTTCATAATGTCATAACAAAATGTTAAGGAGTTAAAAGATACAAAATCTGACCTTGACCTTCGATCAGCTGACTGCTAAGAGCAAAAATATTTTTTTTAAATATTTAGCGAATCAAAAGAATGTAGGTTACCAAACATTTATAAATTTCCCCTTTGTTGCATATTGTTTTCATTATACTGAACATAATAAAGTTGTACAGCGAAAAAGGACAATCTGAAATTGCGACACACTGACAATTAAGTGATCTATCTAGAGTAAAAAGAGTGACATTTTGGCTTTTCGTGACGCGCAAGAAATACACAGAAATACACATTTTTAAAATGGCCGCTATTAATGTTTGCTATTTAAATAAATCATACTTTATTTATTACTTCATTTACCCCTTACAAGAGATCAAAACCAGACTTGAAGGTGTTTGAACCTCAGAAAAGTACATCCTAAACAAATACAATGTTTATAAAAGAAATTGTTCGATAAATTCAAGTGGATTTTTATGAAAAAAAATCATGAGGCGGTAAATGGTCCATAACGCCCTAAGTCCTTTACAATCCCACTGACGTTCATTAAAAAAATACAATCAAACAAACTCTTAAATAAATAGTTTTACAAAAACAACTCTATCAAATATGTATGAAAAAATGCAAAGTGAAATATTATAATAATTAGCTAATATCTCACCAGAAAGATTATTGATGGATAAAGTAAGGGAAGTAATGAAGTGTAAACGCAACGTTTAATAGCAAACCAAATCGATGAAACAAATGAGTTGGTGTTCCGGAAGATAAAGCGTTCTCTGCTTTATCATCAACATACGCCATGCATGACTAGGTCAAATTCAAAACGTGAAAGCCCTCTCGATCCTTCAACAAACTGCACCTACAATAAGTCCAAATGATGTCTCGTTATCAAATAATAACTGAGGTAATGGCAACAAAACCACCTACACGTATTCGAGCAAATTTAGAATTCAGACGAGTAAACATGAGAAAATAGCTGAAGGAAACACAAATGACATGTATGTGGTCAACAATGCTCCAAAGGAAAAGGAAACACTACGATACAAAATATAATTTCAATCATAAAATTGAATGGTTAACACCTTTTTACATATTCACTACGAAATTGTACTGTCATTGAAGCAGTAATTTATTATCATGTTGATGCAAAATATGATCTTAGGGTGGTGATGACCTTGATACAATGAATAACATTAATATGATAAATACGATGGCAAACTTAAGATCTTCAAATGTTGCATGAAGTTTGAATTATAAGTGAACTGAATCTTATGCACGGCTTTTGTGCTGAATGAATATTAACTGAAGCGATATAGAGTCTGAACCTTATCTGGAGACACTAAACAACCCATTTTTGGTGTAGTACAGCGAGACAATGAGTGCTGAAATTTAGAAAGGAATTATGATGCAAATTTGATGACCGAGAAGTTCAGGTTGACCTGATGGATGGTTGTATGGACAATTTACAAGATGAATAGCTTTAATAAGATATCTTTAAAACATGTATATAGACACTGGCTATTATGATACAGGTGAATGCATGAGGTGGATATCTGATATGTATTCAACGTCAACGAATGACTGGCCATCGCAAACAAACCAAACCTGAGAGTTTACGAAATTAATTTGTCAACAAACATTTTATGGGTGGTTAAATGATTAGTGTTTTGTTTTACCAATTGATCAAATGATTACATCAGATACGATTAAAAGAAAACAATCAAATTCTAAAATTTCGAGCACCTCTTATAAGTTTAAATTTACATTATTTTTATGTTCAAATGAACATAGTAATAAACATCAATCTCAAAGATCATTACGTTAAGTTAAAATCATCTGAGAGTAAATAAACATCAATCTCAAAGAACATTACGTTAAGTTAAAATCACCTGATAGTAAATAAACATCAATCTCAAAGAACATTACGTTAAGTTAAAATCATCTGATAGTAAATAGACATCAATCTCAAAGAACATTACGTTAAGTTAAAATCATCTAATAGTAAATAAACATCAATCTAAAAGAACATTACGTTAAGTTAAAATCATCTGATAGTAAATAGACATCAATCTCAAAGAAAATTACTATCAGATGATTTTAACGTTTTCTTATTTCTTATATAATTTCTTATAACAATTAAGGATATCTCATGTGATGTAGGCGTATACAATGGGATACAGTGCATCCATGTTACAAGCGTATAACTAGGGGCGACATCTCCTATACAAGTTAAAAAGTAAGGAAGAGAACTCTAAAAAATCTGATACAGGAATTAGTGAAGAAGAACTCTCATACAAGTAATTAGAAATCACAAACATGCATTTACAAAAAGGAAGAGAATGCATTATATGATATAGGGAAAATGACTGTAAAGCCAAAATATATCTGGTAAACTGTGCTAACTAATGGATAGGAAATAACTCAAGTAATTGACATTTTTACTGCGCAGAGATAGCATACACATTAACTAGAGTAAATATATTTTAGCTTACACATTTCCTTTGTCATTCTTTATCGTTTTAGATTCAGTTAGAAGCAGTCTGTGGGAAGTTAACAAAGACACATTTTGTTCTATCATTTGTCCTGGAAATGACACCATTTCTCCCGTCGGGAAAAGGCTCTTTCTTCACGTCACTGTTGAGGAGTATGTCTTCGTTTTTTATCTAAACATTGCGAAAATGAACACATCACACATATGAATCTACACCAATTGTATCAAAACCTGACGTCATTATCACCACATGACGTCACATAAACATTATCACAACATGAAGATAGTGCTCGTATTTTATCATTTGACTAATTGAATATTTGAATGTCACTGTCACTTAAACGTTTAGAATATCAATATATTAGCAAAACGTTATCATTAATAAGAAGGAAATATGCTATATTTCCTTGATGAAAACCCTCCAAAGTATTAAAACTGCTACCATTACATAAAAGAAACTCGGTTACCCTTGCTAGCCCTGCCTTTGCGTTCACCGATTGCGCCACTGTCACGATGTTCAGGATGAGTCGTATCGTACACATGCTCCTGGCCTTACGAACGTAACATAACAACATACACTTGCAGTATTCAGTTTAACAAAACACTCACTGAAATGTCCTTACAGAATTAAATGTTTCTATTTCTGTTTCCATGGGGGAAAAAACATGGAAAATGGTGATGACTTTATCGCTCTTTATACAGTATCACAACTAAACACGCAGAAAACGTAAGTTAACCAATGCATCCCTAAGATAAAAATAATATGTCACAACATTTTATAACTCTGTTCAGAGGTTTGACCAAATTCGCTACCCAATACTGGGAGGCACTCGTATATCAGCTTACCAAAGTCCATCCTTTGGCAAACTTTTCAAAGTTCACATACGCTCTTATAATGACCAACCATTATAACCTAAGAAGTGCTCAAAGTTTATGCTAGCATGATAGTGACATAGAACAAAACTTCTGAATAGGTAACTAAATTGGGAAGAGCGACCGTATTATATTTTGATCGAATAATGATCTTGGTCCATTTAATTTTTACTCTCAGAATTTATAATGTCTTTATAATATTGTCAATACATATCTGCAGTTTTTGCAGTGTAAGGGGAATCTTAATTTAAAGAAATATGGTGCACTGTTTAAACGGCATTAACTAATAGTCAATTTTTGCCAGATCCAGGATAATCCATTAAAAGTTTCTTCGAATTATTGTCAAAACTTTGGATAGATACATTTGGATTAATCATTTCTTCAACAGGAACCCAAACAAGATCAGACGACGAACGCAAAAACCATAACACAGGATCAACGACGTCAAGTAAGCTGTATCTAAGCCCGTAGGACAGCATGCTATAATATACACTTACCTCCAGTTTGTTCCAATTTAATGTATTTGTTTTTTTCATCACTTCGAGAAGCGCCACCTAATGAGCAAAACAAATACATAATGTAGGCAACAAACAAAGATAATGATAAAAATAAACAGAATCGTTAAACAAACCCCCAACTAGTACGCCTTTATAACGTTGCCAATACATATCTGTAGTTTTTTGCAGTGTAAGTGGAATCTTACTCTAGAGAAATATGGTGCACTGTTTAAACCAGTATCCCCTACATCGGCATTAACTAATAGTCATTCTTTGACAGATCCAGGATAATCCATTATATGTTTCTTCGGATTTTTGTCTTACCTTTGGATAGATATATTATGGATTACCATTAACTTGAAACGGTAACTGAACAAGATCAGACGACGAACATAAAACTATAACATAGGGTCAACGACACTAAGTTAGCTCTATCTAAGCCCGTAGAATAGCATGTTATAATGTAAACTTACCTCCAGTTTGTTCTAAATTAATGTATTTGTTTTTATCATCTTTTCGAGAAACGCCACCTAATAAACAAAACAAACACAGAAGGTTGGCAACAAACAAAGATAATGATAAAAATAAAACTGAATCATTAATTACCCCAATTATTACGTCTTTATAAGGTTGCCAATACATATATGTAGTTTTTTGCAGTGTGAGGGGAATCTTACTCTAGAGAAATATGTACACTGTTTAAACCTTTATCCCCTCTATCAGCTTCACCTAATAGTCATTATTTGCCAGATCCAGGATAATCCTTTAAATATTTCTTCGTATTATTGTCCTAACTTTGGATAGATATATTCTGCATTAAAATTGACTTAAACAGGTAACTACACAAGATCAGACGACCAACGTAACACCATAACATAGGATCAACGACACAAAGTTAGCTGTATCGAAGCCCATAAGATAACAATGTCTTCAACCGGTACCTGAACGAGATCAAACGACGAACGTAAAACCATAACATAGGCTCAACGACACAAAGTTAGCTGTATCGAAGCATATAGGATAACAATTTCTTGAACCGTTACCTGAACGAGATCGGACGACGAACGTAAACCATAACATAGCATCAACGACACTAAGTTAGCTGTATCTAAGCCCGTAGAATAGCATGTTATAATGTAAACTTACCTCCAGTTTGTTCTAAATTAATGTATCTGTTTGTATCATCATTTTGAGAAGCGCCACCTAATGAACAAAACAAATACATAATGTAGGCAACAAACAAATATAATGATAAAAATAAAACTTAATCATTAATCAAACCAACTAATACGTCTTTATGACGTTGCCAATACATATATGAAGTTTTTTTGCAGTGTAAGTAGAATCTTACTCTAGAGAAATATGTTGCACTGTTTAAACCAGTATCCCTTACATCGGCATTAACTAAAAGTCATTCTTTGCCAGATCCAGGATAATCCATTAAATATGTCCTCGGATTATTGTCTTAAGGTTGAATAGATATATTATGGATTATCATTAACTTTAACCGGTAACTGAACAAGATCAGACGACGAACGTAAAATCATAACATAGGATCAACGACACCAAGTTAGCTGTACCTAAGCCCATAGGATAACAATTTCTTCAACCGGTACCTGCACGAGATCAGACGACGAACGTAAAACCATAACATAGGATCAACGACACCAAGTTAGCTGTATCTAAGCCCGTAGAATAGCGTGTTATAATGTAAACTTACCTCCAGTTTGTTCTAAATTAATGTATTTGTTTTTATCATCTTTTCGAGAAGCGCCACCTAATGAACAAAACAAAAACAGAAGGTTGGCAACAAATAAAGATAATGATAAAAATAAAACTGAATCATTAATTACCCCAACTATTACGTCTTTATAACGTTGCCAATACATATATGTAGTTTTTTGCAGTGTAAGGGGAATCTTACTCTAGAGAAATATGTACACTGTTTAAACCTTTATCCCCTCTATCAGCTTCACCTAATAGTCATTATTTGCCAGATCCAGGATAATCCATTAAGTTTTTCTTCGGATTATTGTCCTAACTTTGGATAGATATATATTCTGCATTAAAATTGACTTTAACCGGTAACTACACAAGATCAGACGACCAACGTAACACCATAACATAGGATCAACGACACAAAGTTAGCTGTATCGAAGCCAATATGATAACAATTTCTTCAACCGGTACCTGAACGAGATCAGACGACGAACGTAAAACCATAACATAGTATCAACGACACCAAGTTAGCTGTATCTAAGCCCGTAGAATAGCGTGTTATAATGTAAACTTACCTCCAGTTTGTTCTAAATTAATGTATTTGTTTTTATCATCTTTGCGAGAAGCGCCACCTAATGAACAAAACAAAAACAGAAGGTTGGCAATAAACAAATATAATGATAAAAATAAAACAGAATCATTAATCAAATCAACTCTTACGTCTTTATGACGTTGCCAATACATATATGTAGTTTTTTGCAGCGTAAGTGGAACCTTAATCTAGAGAAATATGTACACTGTTTAAACTCGTATCCCCTTCATCGGTTTCACCATGTAGTCATTTTTTGCCAGATCCAGGATAATCCATTAAATGTTTCTTATGATTATTGTCCTAACTTTGGATAGATATATTCTGCATTAAAATTGACTATAACCGGTAATTACACAATATCAGACGACCAACGTAACACCATAACATAGGATCAACGACACAAAGTTAGCTGTATCTAAGCCCGTAGGATAACAATTTCTTCAACCGGTACCTGAACGAGATCAGACGACGAACGTAAAACCATAACATAGGATCAACGACACCAAGTTAGCTGTATCTAAGCCCGTAGAATAGCATGTTATAATGTAAACTTACCTCCAGTTTGTTCTAAATTAATGTATTTGCTTTTATCATCTTTTCGAAAAGCGCCACCTAATGAACAAAACAAAAACAGAAGGTTGGCAACAAATAAAGATAATGATAAAAATAAAACTTAATCATTAATTACCCCAACTATTACGTCTTTATGACGTTGCCAATACATATCTGTAGTTTTTGCAGTGTAAGTGGAAACTTACTCCAGAGAAATATGTTGCACGGTTTAAACCAGTATCCCCTACATCGGCATTAACTAATAGTCATTCTTTGCCAGATCCAGGATAAACCATTAAATGTGTCCTCGGATTATTGTCCTAACTTTGGATAGATATATTTTGCATTAAAATTGACTTTAACCGGTAACTACACAAGATCAGACGACCAACGTAACACCATAACATAGGATCAACGACACAAAGTTAGCTGTATCTAAGCCCGTAGAATAGCGTTTTATAATGTAAACTTACCTCCAGTTTGTTCTAAATTAATGTATTTGTTTTTATCATCTTTTCGAGAAGCGCCACCTAATGAACAAAACAAAAACAGAAGGTTGGCAATAAACAATATAATGATAAAAATAAAACAGAATCATTAATAAAATCAACTCTTACGTCTTTATGACGTTGCCAATACATATATGTAGTTTTTTTGCAGCGTAAGTGGAACCTTAATCTAGAGAAATATGTACACTGTTTAAACTTGTATCCCCTTCATCGGTTTCACCATGTAGTCATTCTTTGCCAGATTCAAGATAATCCATTAAATGTTTCTTATGATTATTGTCCTAACTTTGGATAGATATATTCTGCATTAACATTGACTATAACCGGTAATTACACAATATCAGACGACCAACGTAACACCATAACATAGGATCAACGACACAAAGTTAGCTGTACCGAAGCCCATATGATAACAATTTCTTCAACCGGTACCTGAACGAGATCAGACGACGAACGTTAAACCATAACATAGGATCAACGACACAAATTTAGCTGTACCGAAGCCCATAGGATAACAATTTCTTGAACCGGTACCTGAACGAGATCAGACGACGAACGTAAAACCATAACATAGCATCAACGACACCAAGTTAGCTGTATCTAAGCCCATAGGATAGCATGCTTTTATATAAACGTACCTCTAGTTTGTTCCAAATCAATGTATTTGTCTGTTTCATCATTTTGAGAAGCGTCACCTTATGAACAAACAAAAACGTAAGGTTGGCAACAAACACATATAATAATAAAAAAATAAACAGAATCGTTAATCAAACCAACAAGTATGCCTTTATAACCCCCATAATACATATTTGTAGTTTTTTGCAGTGTAAGGGGAATATTAATCTATACAAATATGGTGCACGGTTTAAACCTGTATCCCCTTCATCGGCATTAACTAAAAGTAATTGTTTGCCAAATCCAGGATAATCCATAAAATGTTTCTTCAGAATAGTATCCAGACCTGAAAAAAACATATGTATGACTGTTGCGGATTAATAATATCTACAACGTTGACTGAACGAAATCACAAACGAACTTAAAACCCTACATATGACCAATGCCACAAAATTAGCTGTATCTAAGTCCGTAGCATAGTATAATAATATAAACTGACCTCCGGGTGGTTCCATATTTATAATATGAAACGGCAAAGCCTTAAAAAAGAGTAGCTTTTGTTGATCTTTGATATTTACTGATTCAGCATACAACTTTCAGAATGAGATAAGATAAACATTATTTAAAGTCGGCAAGTCGAGGAATAATAATAAAACACAACCTCTGATGAGATTAAGATCGACATAACAATAGGGGAGACCGGGTCAAGTTCGGCCCTTTTTTTGTTAAAGTCCGTTCTAGGAAGTATGGCAGCATGTCCGTTTTTAAACGTTATTCATTTTTTCCTGTGGAAAGATCGGATCGCCGAACGAGTTCCGCCAAGGGGTAAGTTCGGACAGGCATTCAGTTGAATCAGCACCCATTTGAATCAGCTTACTTATGACGTCATAAAGCATGCAACGTCAGATTTTACCCTCAAATTTTACGACTTTTTATGTGTTAACTACATGGGCCGAACTTGCCATGGTAGTATTGGCCGAACCTGTTTAGGCCCAAATTGATATTTCAATAAAATCGTATCGTACAGCAATATGGTAGTGAGTGATTGACTTTGTTTTTTTTGTATCATCGTTTGAAGCTGTCAGTGTGTTACACGTTTGACTGTAAACAAGTGGCAATTCCGTTTCAAAAAGCTCGCATAACAAGAAGCGAGATCATATTTTCTTTCTACCCCTTCAAAAGTATTTTCTCCTGTTAGGTAATTTTGCATAAGAGGTTTTTCGTTGAATGCCCAGCCAACTAAACATCCTTAAAGATGTAAATATTAGCTCAAAAACAAAAATATCAAGGGTGGCCGAACTTGCTCCGGTCTCCCTTATGTAGATTTTTTTTATCATTGATGATTGGTAAAAAATGTATTTATAAATTTGCCATCAATGACGTTATTTTCTTTCAGTCAAAGCTAATTTAGATATGTGTTCTTGTGCGTAAAATATATGATGGGTCGGGTGGCGCAGAGGATAGTGTGCTCGTCTTCACCAAGATGGCCGGATTAAATCCCGGTGATCTGCCCGACCACGTGTTTTTTTTCGGATACTCCAGATTCCTCCCATATTAAGAATTGAATTGTCTGCATGCTTCCGTCAGGGCACAAAATGAATGATTGAGATAAGCTGGGCACAACTGTTTGGTAATTGCTATAGAAAAAAGTGCATATTATATATTTGACGATTAGTCTAAGTAAATGTATAGAGATGTAAGTTCAAAAAAATCCAAAAACATCTTGTAATACTTTCATGTAACTGATATTGTTTTTATTTCGATATGTAGTCTCAATTACTGTTCTTAAGATTATAGCCAGACTTTCAAAATGTTAAATATTTCGTTCATATTCTCAACAAATGGAAATCAAAAGCTGATGAAATTTTAGACGATGAAAAAATAAATGTACACGTTAAACTATTGGTTTAATGCCGGCTCTTTTTGAAGATATCTCCCGGTAGAAATATTAATATAATAACCGGGTATATGACAAAAAAGATCTTCAGAAATTAGCTGCATTGTACTTTTGGTGCCTGTGGCAAAAACTGAAATAAAAAAAAGTCTTGAAGCACCAACAAAGAGATAAATGGAACGGACATCAGTTCCAGGATATTCCGGTCATTTTGCATCCATCCGGATATAACCGATGAAGGCCGATGTATTGTGACGTGCTTGTGACGTCATAGTATGATAATTTCTGAACGAAGTTGCATGCCGGTTAGTATTACATTTTATGTGATAGACTTTTTTCACTCAGAATGTATATGAGTTTTTATCTAAATAAACAAGTAATAAAACATGAAGATTTTTTTCACTACATGAAGATGTTCAGGTATGGGTGGAAACACAATTATCTTTACTTCAAAGATACCCTTCCTATTTCCCCACTGGACGTCTACTTCCGGACGAAAACAGTTAAAGGCAATGTGTAGCATGGAGAAGCAAATCTGTTTACGCACGAATGTGTTACCATTGAAGAGCTTCGCTTAGGCGCCTTCGGCGCCCGAGAATTACGCTCATAAAATCATTGTTATAATCTGTTCGAATGACATCGTTTTGAGTAGCGCCACATTATTAACAAACTAAATGCATATCAAACTATGATAATGATAAAACTAAAATAGAATCTTTAACAAATGTCCTATGAATAGATAATTTATGTAATAGTAGCTTATTTTATCTCGGACAAGCCCATTCGTTCCGTCATTGGCCAGGATCATTTATTTGCTCAGTCTTTGACAATTCTTAAATTAAAGGCAACATTACGTCGGAATAACATAGTTACGTTATGTAAATAAAAAAACAATATTCCAGTTCGTCGCTAATGAGGTTAAACAATCAATATATGTAAAAATTATTCATACTCGTCGAATCATGACATGGACCATTGATCCCATAAAATTGTTTGGAAATGTCAACTCATGTGTAGACTTTCTGTATAGTTATAATCCCGACAAGAAGCCAATAATCATATGTGACAAAACAATGAATATTTAACAAGATTTTAAACTCTGCAGTATGACGCAAAATCATTTTGAATTAATAATATCTACAACCGGTAACTGAACGAGAACAGACGGCGAACTTAAAACCATAACATAAGATCAACGACACTAGCCTATCTGTATCCGAGTCCGTAGCATAGCATGCTATAAAATAAACGTACCTTCGGGTGGTTTCATCTCCATATATGCATTGTTATCATCTGTGAAAATGAAATCGTTCCGAGTAGCGCCATTAACAAAACAAATACATATGGAAGATAACGAACTATGATATTGAAATATAAAAAGATGGTGTATAGATGTCCTATGAAAAGATAATCTATATCAAAGTAGTTTATTTCATATCGGACAAGCCCATCTGTTCATACATTTGCTAGGATCAAATGTTTGCTCAGTCTTTGACAACTGTTAAATTAAGGGCATCATAACGTCAGAATAACATAGCTACGTAATGTTAACACAAAATAGTATTCCAGTTCGTCGCTAGAAGTTAGGAAACCAATATATTTAAAAAGGGGAAAATTTTAATCTAGAGAAAATAGCTAATGCACAAAACAGATACATTAAGTAGTCACCAATAGAGAATTGAAATGAAAGTATCCACGAATCAGATTAGAATATTTGGTATGAAAACGAAGAAAAATAAATTATTAGATAATGATAAAAATAAAACATAATCATTGGTCAAACAAACTATTATGTTTTTATAATGTTGCCAATACATATCTTGAGTTTTCTGCAGTGTAAGGGGAATCTTAATCTAGACAAGTATGGTGCACTATTGAAACCTCTTCCCCTTCATCCGCATTAACTAATAGTTATTCTTTGCAGGACCCAGAAAAAATCATTAAACATGTCTTCGGATTATTGTCCAAACTCTGAATAAATATATTCTGGATAAATAATATCTACAACCGATAATTGAACGAGATTAGACGACGAACGTAAACCCATAACATAGGATCAACGACAGTAGGTTAGCGGTATATAAGCCCGTAGGATAATATGCTATAATATACACTCACCTCCAGTTAGTTCCAAATAAGTATGCTTGCTGTTATCATCATTGTGAATAGCACCACCTAATGAACAACACAAATACACAAGGTAGGCAACAAACAAAGATTGTGATAAAAATGAAACAGAATCATTAAAAAATGTCCCATTAGTAGATAATCAAAAGCAAAGTAGTTTGTGTAATCTAGGACAATATCATTAGATCCATCAATTGTAGGGATCGAATGAAAAATATAATGAAACAAACAAATGTATAAGCAACAGTAGTATTTTGAACGGGTAAACATGCGTCGTTGTCAGACCACGATTTGAACCATGAAACGTTCGAATCTTAACGACAATTTTCCTACCATATCTCGATTACCTCGTAAGCGTTGCTTAGATGTCGGGTTTTTATATTTTGACATATCAATATCGCCTATAAGTTATATGTTATTGCCGTATTACATTATTACATATGCTTTTAAAGTGTTATTATCTAGGTAAGCTAGAATAAGATGTGTTTCTTCCAACTAGGTTAATAAGTGACCAAGGCGTAGTACAATTGCAAGTATCATACTACCTTTCCATCCATCAACAATGTTTACTTTTAAACTGCTTTTGGTGTTGGGGATTAGTTGTTGATATTTGGTCAGTTTGATCCCTTTTGGTCCTTGAATCAGGCCTGCAATTATAGCCGGGATCCATATCTTATTCACAAATAGGGTGCGTGTTTTAAACCGTCTCGCTTTATTTGATTGAAATCGGTAGCACATTTTCGGGAAAAGCTCGTAAATGTGAAATGCTTATGGATGGCCGACCCGTGATGAAAGACAAGGAAAATGTGTTGACGTAAAAAGCAAAAACAAAAATGCATATATATATAACTTACCAAAAATTACTCTTTTTTTTCAACTCCTTAACACAACCAGACATTATACCAAACCGAAGGAATAACTTCGTATTATTATCACAATATTCCAGCAGACTGTAGCTTTTCCTACGGAAATAATATATGGCTGTCTCCTTACTGACAATTTTGTTGTTGTCACATGATGCTGATTTTTTTTTTGATGACTTTATCGGGACTTCAATCGCGTTCCTCGATCTTCATTTCAACATGACCAAAATGGACCGCTCACTGCTAACATGTAACATCAGCGAAGCGATTTTGATCTTCGTATCATATCGTTTTATTTCAAGTAGCAACACCTATGCCTCGTCAGCCTAATTAAAACATTGGGTTTTAAAAGATGCATTTTGCTTTTGACAAGTATAATGGATAATCCCAATATTGATTTTGTTGGGATTTGTTTTTCTTTCTGTATTTCCATATTCTCGAAACGAACAAATCGCAGTAGTAAAAATTAGAAAACAGACAAAAAACGTTACCTTCGTCTCCATTGTTACGTCGTCCATGGATGGTAGCTCTGCTTTGGAGTTCGAGGCTGGTGGTGTTGCCTTGGGTGTTTTGGCTGAGTTTGGCATCAGTTTTACCTTGACCATTATAACAAGACATTAACAGCACTCACTGTCACACAATTACGGAGTAGCAACTTATATTGCATGTATGCATATTTCATACTGTGGTCTATTAAGCAAGGATATTTTAGCAAATGGTGTGTCCTACGCATCGGTATTGTTAATGGACTTTATAAAGTACCTATACTAGCAAGAACCACACGTGATATAGGACTAAGACAAAAACGAATTAAAAAAAATACGGAACACCAATTTTGCATTTAAATAGATAGTCATTTTAATCACTTTCTTGTTCTAACGTCATTTTGTCAAGAGGTTTGATCAGCAAAGTTAGTGCTGTCACAACCAGGTCAGTTACGTCACAATGGTGATCTCCTGATTAAATAATGTTGGTGTGTCAAAATACGTATGGCAGTATTTATGCTTTGCAATGGGAGGTTGGAGAATAATTATCAATGTTAAATATCTATTTCACGCATATCCCTTTTCACATGCATTGAAACACAAACATGCTATATTTTAAGCAGCCAGGGCTCAAGATATAGAATAGCTATTAAGTTATTTTAGGACCAAATGATCAGTAAACGTTGCTTGTCACCGAGTGTCGCATCGTACATTCATTTCCCCAGGAACCATAGTTCATTATTTGAAAATACTTTACAGATCAAGCAGACGATTAAACTATTTCTATCAAAAATAGCATGAATAATTTCAATATAATTCTGATTTGTAAAGAATAAAACATCCAAATCATATATTTACAAAAATGTTATATCGTCTTCGAAAATGTAGCAATTAAATATGACCAGGATACAATATAACTTGATCAATACACATTTTACCTAATCTAGGAAAGACTTGAGGAAATGTGTACAAAAGTTGTAGGCGATCGAAATACTGTACGCACAAATCAGTATCACAATCCCGATTGTCAATATTAACCTTTTGGTGTATAGTTATTCTCTACCAGATAAGGGGAAATCTGTAATAAACTTCTTCTGTTGTTCTATAAACGTCTAATTAGTCAAGTCTGGTCTACCTCCGTTATAATGGTTTCGTGTGGCTACTGATATTGTATAAACATTGACTAATTGTTCTGGTAGAGTTCGTTTCCAACATGCCTAGTTGTACGTGGAACCAAGTACTAGCTCACATGAAGCTACACTCTGGCTTATGTTAGCTATATACTTGTTCATGTACTAACGTAGCAATATGTACCGGTTCACTTGCAACTTTGAACTGACATACTTGAGACTTTAATTATGGTCCAACTTTAAAAAAAAAATATGCATGACCATTGTGGGTTGATAATATCTACAACCGATAACTGAACGAGATCAGAAACAAACTTTAAACCGTAACATAGGATCAATGCCACAAACATAGATGTATCTAAGTCCGTTGAATAGCATGCTAACGTACCTCTGGGTGGATTAATCTCTATATACTCGTTGTCATCTGTAAAAATGTTTAAAAAATAAAATTAGAAAATAAATAAATATATAACATTTCATATAACGCCCTATATAGCTGACATAAGCCACTCTAAAGCGCTTTACAGTACATAGATATACAATTAATACAATTAGCATTTACATTAAGCATTTTATTTTTGAGGAATTTGCAGGTACTGCCTTATCAGGCGCTAACAACTAGTCCTATGCCTCCTGACTAATATCTCCCTTTGTGTGTATGCATGCGTGTGTGCTGGAAATGTAAGGCGTTCTGTTTGTAGTGAGACCGTGCTTCCAATGGCAGCATTTGGCATCTAATGACATTGCCTGTTGTCTAATCCTTTTGTTAACCCAATAAAATTTGTTGAAAACAAAAAATGGCATCATTTATAGTGCCACCTCACTTTCTCTGAATATCCATGCGTTCGACGACTTCGGAGATCGAACCCCGGCTGCCTGTCTTCATTTCAAATCAATTTTATTGTATTCAAAACACAATTGGATTAGGCACAGGCATTGCCTATAAAAGCCCTTTCCAGAGAAAATACACACATTTCATACATTCATATATACATATATATAGAGAGAGAGAATAGTATAAAGAAGATGTAGTATAAGTTAAAATTAAAAGGAGAATACTAGAACCATATAATACGTATTCACAGAAAATAATGACTAGAATATCATAGATTTTAACATTTCAATTACTATAGTCTAATTACTTCAATTAGTATTATAGCCTAGTGTTTGGTTGGAGGCACTTCAAAGACACAGTCACTATACACAGTGGCATCCTTCCCAATTACACCAAAGTTTTTGTTATAAAATAGAAAATACAAACACATTGTAAGATAACTTTTAGAATAGTTTAAGTTAAAATCTTCCAGATTTTCAATACATCAAGAGAGAATAATTTTATTTGATTCACTGCTAAGGTTCATATCACCCTTAGTGAAAGTAATAGTATTTAAGATGATGTTATCAATTTCGTTATAATTATAATAAAACTTGTGATCATCTATATATTTTGGGCAATTGAGAAAGAAGTGATTTGCATCTTCAATGATATAACAACAGTCACACTTAGGGTTATCTGTAAGATGATCATTATATAAATCTGATTTTAATTGGCTGGCTTTATTCCGTAGTTGACATAATGTTATATTCAACTTCCTGGAGCCACCGTATTTAAAAAATATCTGTACAGTTAGATGGTTGCAAAACGTGTAATAAGTCCAGTTTTAACTGGCTCAATGAAGTGAGTTTTGGAAAAATACAGTCTGGCCTGTTCCATAGAGACATCATTATAGGAAAAAAGCTATTTGTATACAAGTTGGTTCTGCACAAGGGAACAATACAGTTTTTATGATGTCTAAGGCGAGGATTAATATCATTATTAAAATATGGAACAAACAATTATGATGGTCAGGACAGTCACGCTGCAGTTTCTTGAAAAATGACTTGTACCTCTTCTCAGACCTGATATAATTCTGATACATTAAGTCACTTTCACCCTGGGTGCAATTATTCCACCCAGCACAATCATATTCTAGTGTTGGTCGTATAAAAGATTAATAAATTATTTCAAGAAATTTTCTATCTAACTCGTGTTTGAGCATTCGCATTATTTGTAGTTTTGTACAGCTTTTTTGATTTATATAATTAACTTGATCTGACCATGATCCACGACTATTGAAAAACAAGCCAAGATGTTTATGTTTTTTTTACATTTATAACAACACTATTTCAGAATACCAAAATTATTTTTATTAGACATCAGTAATGATTAGGTTTTACGTTGATTAAATGATATTCCCCATTTATCAGCCCAGAGAGACATTCTCCTTAAATCCTCATTAAGAATATCTGCAGCATGTCTGCCATCACCATCTATCAAAACGTAAAGTTCAGCAAAGAGTTTGACATGGGAGCGGAGTTCATATTCTAGGTCATTAATAAATATTAAAAATAAATAAGGCCCGAGAACCGAGCCTTGGGGCACACCAGCTTTTAATGTTTGTAAATTTGACTTGTAACCATCTATTAATACCCTTTGTTGTCTATCAGTAAGGCAGCAATGAATCCAGTTCAAATCGTCGTCACAAATTCCATATTTCTTCAATTTGTAAATCAATCCACTGTGCCAAACCCCGTCAAAAGATTTGCTGATGTCCCAAAATACTATCCTTGCCTCTTTTCATTGATCAAGTTGTTTTGAAGCTTCATCATATAAATATATTAATTGGTTAACTGTGGAGTCATTGGGAAGGAAGCCAGACTCATTGTTTGAGATAACATTATTCTCAGAAAGAAAATTAAAGAGATGTTTACAAACTATTTTTTCAAGATGTTTACTAAATAATGATGAGACAGAGATTGGTCGATAGTTACTGGGGTCACCTCTTCCTCCCTTGCCCTTATCTATTGGGGTAACATTAGGACACTTCCAAATATTAGGTATGCAACCAGTGGCTATGGATTTGTTTAAAAATAACAGCAAGTGCTTCACAAAAGAGTCAGCAATACCTTTAATAAAATAAGGTGAAAATCGTCTAGACCAGCAGTTTTTTTTTACATTAATAAAATTAATAAGGCTGCCTCTGTAAAAGGCCGGAGTGTTAACCACTCGACTAATCCGCCCATATATCGTTTTAAGTAGCGCAATATGATAACAATGATAACAATACTAGTGAAACAGAATCGTTAACAGATGTCCTATGAATAGATAATCCACAACACAGTAGTTTTATCTCGGACAAGGCCATTTGTTCCGTTAATGACCAGTATCAAGTGTTTGCTCAGTCGTTGATAATTCTTAAATTAAAGGCAACATAACGGCAGAATAACATAGTTACGTGATGCACATACAAAATAGCATTCCACTTCGTCGCTAATGAGGTTGATAAATGAATATATTTAATAACTTAACAATACTATCATGTCAAGGAGCCTTGATCTCATAATTTGTTTGTTTAGGTTTGGTCAGCTCTTGTCTACACCCCTAAAGAGTCGTGCTGAACAGTTATATTCCTGCCAAGAAGCCAATAATATTCTGTGACAAAACAATGAATATGTAACACGAATTTGAACTCCGCAGTATGGCGAAAATGTCTTCAGATAATGTGTATAAAGCTTGGTGACAGTCTGTTCTGTTGCTGGAATTTCAACATTAAATAATGCTGCTTTGATCTGCACATAAATAATATGGATATTTGAAAGTATATGATTTATTCATAAACAAACTATGATGCTCTCGAATTGACATTATTTTAATTATATCATCCTCTTAAGGATCAAAGTACCATTGCAGACAAAGCAATAGAGAACTCCACAGTTTTTTGTTTAGAAATACATTAAACTCTCCTAAGTTTTGTCTTTGATAAAGCTGTAGTGGGACTAGGTCCCGTGATAACATTACTCCGATAATCCAGGGTTCGAATCCTGGCTGGCTTCCCTTCATCTCTACTTACAGAAACCTGTTTCTCATTCGTGTCCGTTTTTGTTCTTTTTTTAAATCTAAAATTTGTTTTTTAAGATATACAACTATAGATCTATTTCAGATATCAGTATTCAAGTTTTTGATATGTCAATATAAAGCTTCCAATCATAATTGATCAAGATCAAACACATAGTGGGTCAATGAGGAATTATCAATTGATGGCACCGATGTAACGTCAAATTTCAATGACGTTATGGACAACAAAATCATATTCTTGTTTGATGGCAAATTTGACACGAGTTTGAGGAAATCAATATATTCTAATCACTTAATAATATTAACATGTCTGTTAACGATTCCTTTATACAGTTGAACAAGGTTTGCTAGATAACCGGATCAAACTAATTTCTGGAATTATCAATTGTTGGCACCAATGTAACGTCATATTGCAATGACGTTATGAACTACAAAATCATAATCCGTTTTGATGGCAAATTATACACTAGTTTGAGGAAATCAATAAATTCTAATCACTTAATAATATTATTATATCTGCTAACGATTCCTTTATACAGTTGAACAAGGCTTGCTAGATAACCAGATCAAACTTATTTCTTAAAATATATTACGCCAACCGGCAAAAACTGTCCATATGGCATTGCAGTGTTACCCCGATGTCATAGCATGCTGCAATGATATCTCAATGCACTCATTAACGTTGCGTAGATGTCGGGTTATTTTATGTTGACATATCAATACCGCCTATCAGTTATATGTTATTGCAATAATGCATTATAATATATACTTACAAAGTAGCTCCTACAATAAGGTGAATGGGTGACCCAGGCATAGTACAATTGACAGCTTAAATTAAGTATCTATCCATGAACAATGTTTATTTATAAAATGTGTTTTGTGTAGGATTTGTTTGTTTGTTGAAATTTGGCCGATTAAATTCCTTTTGGTTCTGAAATCAGCCTTACCATCGTCGCCGATAACTATATCTAACCATATTTTAGGTGCGTGTTTGGAAACTTCTCCCTAATTGTTTTGAAATCGATTGAGCACTTTCGAGAATAACTCTAAAATGTCAAATGCTTACTGATGGTCGTCGCGTGATGATCGACGACGAAGAAAAGGCGTTGACGTAAAAAGCAAAAAGAAAAAGCATATATAAAACTAAACAAAATTACTCACCCTGACTTTGGAGCTCGTGATTGGATTGGATGCCATCGTCAACGTTGACATAAGCATGCTCCTGCTCTGTAATATAAATACAAAAATGGATATAATACAATACTATCAGAACTCGGTATCACCAAATATCTTCGAGAAATACTCTGAACAAACAATGACAATCTTTTGTTCTTTCATTATGTTTTTGATCTTTTACACCAGACAATGGGCAAAATGTTATCATACCAGATTGTATTTCACATACAAGGCACTGAATGGAACAGCCCCTCAGTACCTACAGGAGCTTGCTACCCTGTATCAGCCGTCAAGATCACTGCGGTCGGAGTCAGAATCTTTGTTGTGTGTCCGAAAATCTCGTACTGTGACCTACGGAAACAGATGCTTTGGGAGGGTTTCGGCTACGTTGTGGAATAGCTTACCATCTGCTATTAGGAAGTCAAATACCCTGGCCAAGTTCAAGAGGGATATGAAAACACACCTCTTCACGTCTGCATTTTAGAATCTTTGCAAAGTCGTCATGTAAATACCACCCTTTTATTTGTTCAATTATGTGCACATTGCTTGTTAAATGTATGAAAGTGATTGCAAGCCTTTGTTGTTAGTTTTCACAATTATAACCATTACTATTATCCATATGTTGTAAAGCGCCTTAGAGTAATTTTACTAATTATATAGGGCGCTATATAAATGTTGTATATTATTATTATTATTATTATTTACTTTTGAAATGGGTCAACTCTAGCAGGTCAAATAATTAAAAAATAAAAAAAAATGCCTGAAATAAAAAATGAAAACAAATCTTGTGTCTGTAGACAAAGCAGAGAATAACACTATCTTTGTCTGCAGACAAAGCAGTGAATTACACTATCTTTGTCTGCACACATTATTTCATTTCCTGTTTGCCAAACGAACTAGATTTCTTGATCGCGAAGGAAATCCTTCCTTGACATTTTCTTAATTTCCGAAAGACGACGAAATACCAGTTCATTACTCTTCCATATTAAGATATAAAAGACCAGTATGTTATGTAATGGATACTGAAACTTCCCAAGAATCTCTACAAAAGTTTGATCCCTATCTGTTCTAGCTGCTCAACCAAGCCATCATCCAAGCGTCTTAATTACGTTCTGAGTACAATTTAATCTGGTTTGCAGTCGTATTGTGACACTATGTACTTCGGAGGTAAATTAAATAGAATATAGAAAAATCGAAAGACTATTTGAAAAGGCATGCACAGCCTCTCCTCAAAAATGATTCATTTAGAAATGCTGTAGACTGTTCAACCCTTACACTACCAGACACCATACCAAACTGAAGGAGAGGGATTTTTTCCAGCGAAAAATGCTAACGACGATATACATTTATGGTCATATATTCTTTTGAAGAATATTTTGTAACTAGCACAACAAAGGTTAAAAAATAATAAACTTAGTCTTTTACTGTGAATGAGTTTTTGATTAACGATATCTTTGGTGAAGTCAGTGACAAGATAGTCCAGCAGACTGTAGTCACTCCATCTATCCATATTCTCGAAACGAACAAAACATCGTAATAAAAATTAGAAAATAGACAAAAAACGTTACCGTCGTCGCCATTGATACGTCGTCCATGGGTGGTAGCTATGCTTTGGAGTTCGAGGCTGGTGGTGTTGCCTTGGGTGTTTTGGTTGAGGCTGGCATCAGTTTGATCTTGACCAATATAATAAAAAAAATAACAGCATTAATTGTCACAAAATTACGGAGCGGCAACTTATATTGTATGTATGCATCTTTCATACCGTGGTCTATTAAGCAAGGATGTTTTAGCAAACGGTGTGTCATACGCATCGGTATTGTTAACGGACTTTTTAAAGTCCATATATTAGCAAGAACCACACGTGATATAGGATTAACAAAAACATTACTTAAAATGCGTAACGTATATATACATTTAAATAGATAGTCATTCTAATCACTTTCTTGTTCTAACGTCATTTCGTCAAGAAGTTTGATCAGCAAAGTTAGTGTTGTAACAATCAGGTCACTTACGTCAAAATGGTGATCTCCTGATTAAATAATGTTGTGTTGTCAAAATACGTATTGCAGTCTTTATGCTTTGCAAAGGAAGGTTGCAGAATAATTAAAAATGTTAAATATCTATTCCACGCATATCCCTTTTTACATAAATTGAAAAACAAACATGCTATATTTTAAGAAACCCGGACTCAGGATATAGAATAGGTATTAAGTTGATTAAGGACCCTGCTCAATGGTCCAGTAATCGTTGTCTGGCACCGAGTGTCGCGACCTACTTTCATTTCCCTAGACACCATAGTTCATTAACTGAAAACACTTTACAGATCAAGCAACCGATTAAAATGTTACTATCAAAAACAGCATGGAATATTTGACAATTTATCTGATATGTAAAGAATAAAACATCCAAATATTATATTTATAAAAAAACTAATATGGTCTTCAAAAATGTAGCTTTCTATTAGATATTACAAAGAAACGAAATAACTTGATCAATACACGTTTTACCTAATCTAGGAAAGACTTGATTAACTGTAATGAACAATATCTCAATCCCGATTGTCAATATTAACCTTTTAGTGTATAGTAATCCTATACCAGATAAGGGGAAATATATAATAAACTTCTTCTGTATAATAAACAGTTCTGTTCTTCTATAAACGTCTGATTAGTCAAGTCTGGTCTACCTCCGTTATAATGAAACATTGACTAATTGTTCTGGTAAAGTTCGTTTCCAACATGCCTAATTGGGCGTGGAACCAAGTACTAGCTCACATGAAGCTATGCCCTTGCTTATGTGAGCTACGTACTTGTTCTAAAGTAGCAATATGTACCGGTTCACGTGCAACGTTGAGCTGACACACTTGAGACTATGTACAGGGTAACACAGAGTACTGTGATATTCTAATCATATCATATTCGACTGATTTTACCAGGCTTAATATGTGATATCCGTTTTTAATGGTAACTCAGTGGGAACCACGTCTAGCCAATCTGGTTTTTGCTCTTACGGAGTCTAATTTATATCTGAAGAGAGTAATTTAATTCAGCATTCAATTAAAAACATCTCGTTACTCGTTCAGAGGAAAATATTGTCAGACGAATGTCATAAACTAAACAATTTCCTTCGTTATACTTAAACCTCTATAGAATTCCTTTGAGGCTAATAAACTTCATCAAACAATAACTTTTGACCCTTTGAAAATAATCTGACCTAACTGACATGTATGACCTTTAAAGTTTGAAGTTCAAAGCCTATTCTTCAAAATCTTACAGGAGTTCATTTACGTGAACTGAAATGACCGTGTTGTTCTTGACTACATATGTAACACGTGATATGATTGTCTGTGTTACCTTGTTGACGTTGTCTCCGTTTCATGCCCAAGACGGCGATGACCACAACATAAACCAGGACAACTACACCGATTGACACTAAACAGATAATCAGGTTTAACTGTGTGTAAGGCTTCTGCGGAATCTCTGGAAATAAACAGACGTTGATAAAGACTTCAATGAGGATTCTTCTGATAACTCCAATAACTGATTACTTTGAGATGTTTTAAAACAACTACATCCGCAATGCTTAGATAATTATTAAACACGAAGGGAAGTTCAAATGATTCAACAGGGATAGAACAGAAAAGAAACGTTTTGAAAGAATGATACAGCTGGTGTTTAAAGCAAGTGAATATGATATTTATGATTCTATTAAAGGGACCACGGAAGCAAATCAAAAATAGATTGTGGGTTTTGCCCTTTTGGGCAGAAGATTTAATAGGAAGGTGAATGCCTCGGGGCCTGCTGGTTGGATATTTAGGTGGCAGAAGGTTCAAAAGTTGTATGGGTTGGTTGAGCAATATATATAGATGTAAAATATATAAAAAATAATTCAAAATGTTCAAAACTGCTTTTGTCTGGGGGAGTTTATTAAGTGTAAAATTTGTTGTAAATTTTGGTCAATTTTTGTTGCCGAATTCAATACAAAATGGCGGCCCCCATGTAAAAAAAGTTAAAATAGACAGAATTTTTAAATATTATATTCACAGTTGTGTGAGATGATATTCTTCAAAATGAGGGCAGGTAAACCAGTGTGGATAACCCCATTTAACCAGAACAGTGGTAAACGTTAACACTCTCGTCTATGGAAAATCATTTGGTTCCGCGGTCCCTAAATAAACAGTAAAAGTTCATGGATATTCAGAGAATAAAGGATTCACAAAAAATAACCGTTCCTTATTTCAATATCTTAGTTGAGAAAAGAAACAGTTTTAATTACACGTAAGTATTTTCCGTCTCCAAACAATGTATTTGCATCTTAACTTAACTTAAAAACATTACTTAATTCAAGATAAAAGTCGTAATATCACGATTACAAAGCCCTCACAAAGCCATAAAGGTACCATATAAGGAAAAATAGATATTTAAGATACTACAGAAGGACGAAACGTCCGTGACAGTCCCTATCGAACGTTATGTTGACTATAGCAGTCTAGGATCCTAGGACCATTGCCAAAAATGTATACTATACATTGGAAACAACTTTATACAGGCATGACAATAACCTAAATAGGCTGTCGGACACCTTAACCACTTAGCCACCGTGGCCCAAGGCGCATCAATGGACTTGCGCGGGGTTTATAAAACACGAAAATTTGATTTAGCAACATGTAGGTCAGAGCGCCATAAATAAAAACATACTGCTGTAGAAAATTGTAACTTTAAAATAAATAAAATTATAAGGATTCGACTCTCTAGCAATATATTTGTATATCGATGTATAGACCGCAAACCGAAAAAAACGCAAATACACCTATAAACAAATTGATTATCTTATCAACTCCTAAAATATATTGTAAGTAACAAAAGAGTAAATAATTATAACAAGGTACAGATATATTTACCTTCAAGGCTGATCTGGAAGAGGACAGTTAATACTTCCGGTAAAGTATTCGTGACATTAAGGTAGCACTTCTGGAAATCAGATTGCGTCGTGATCCTGACCAACCCCGTGACAGTATACATATTATCGTTGTTTTGTACCACACCAAGTGCTCTCACTTCGTCAGACCATTGAATCGTGGGCATTGGGTTGGCGATCACAGTTACATTGAGTACAACTATCTGACCCCTTTCCCCTGTTATACTAATAATGGTATTCGTAGTATTATATATCCGTGGGGCGCCTACAATAATAAAAAAAATACATAGACAATGGTACTTATAGATTCAAGCATGTTTAAGTATTATGGATATGGATATTCTTCCAATGAATACTGGTCAAAACCGAGACTATAAAATCCAAGTCTGCACCCTCGTGTAGAATTCCCATTTCCAACATAACTACAATGTACATATACATACTATACATACAGATGTACCATGTGAAAATGTACGGCATAACAGTGTTGCGCCAATTATGACTAAAAGTTAAAAGAAGACTTTCTTTTTTCTATTTTTCTTAACATATTGTTTCTGGTTAGGTAACTGAGAAAATAGAATAAAAGAATCGTTATTTTGCAAATTGTAGGCATTGCTGATAAGAGATACACAGTCTTTACTTACAACTGACTTGAAGTCCAAACTGCATTCTCGGGGCGTTGGCGGTACTTCTATTCCGAGTAACGAAGTTGTCCGCCCAGACGTCATACTTTCCCGTATGGTTGCACTGGAGGTTGTGTAATTTAATTTCATATATTCCAGTACTGACAGGTACGCCGACTACGAGCGTTGTCTGGTTACGTAACAGGGTGACGTCAGCCAGTGGGCTACTGTCAACATCAACACGGAGTTCCAAGCTGGAACCTTCTGTGTATCTGACTTCATTACTGCCAATGTGCATGTACTGGTTATCAACACCGTCCCGATACCTCAATTCCGTGATTTGGGGTGCGACTGCGGACAGAGAGAACTAACTGTATCTGAAATACAACTATACTAGCGGAAAAAAGAAACTGTGCATGCCTAAAATGTGTTATAAAAATAAATGTGTATGACGTAGAACAAGAAGGTTTTCAGGGACAATTCATTTGTTATTTATTAACAGTTGAATTTCATTTTCCACGTTACGGAATCAATAAGTTCCGCTCAGGAGTGACGTAAACACAGCAGGGGTCAATACTGAGTTCACAAAGTTAATACCACCGTTTGCCTGAATGCATGCCTGGCAACGTCGACGCATGGAGCCTATCAGACGGTTCAAGAATGCTTGTGGGATGGCATTCCAGATCTGTACTAACGCTGCAGGCAAATCAGCCAACGTCACCGGTTGATTAGGTAATGCCCGTAATATGCGCTTCATTTCATCCCGGATGTGTTCAATGGGCGACAGATCGGGGGTTAAAGAAGGCCAGGGCAACACGTCATCGTTCTGCTGGGCCAGAAAGTCCATAGCGACACGAGCTAGGTGTGGCCTTGCGTTGTCCTGCTTTGGCGTAATGTGACGTTGCTGCCCTTGCACGAATGGAACGACGTGGGTCCGGAGGATCTCGTCACGGTAACGTAGCGTGTTCAAATTCCCGCTAACAACCACCAGAGGCGTTCTCCCGTTGGCTGTGATGCCGCCCCAAATCATAACGCTGCCTCCGTCGAAAGAACGTCGTTGTACCACACACGCGTCACGGAAACGTTCTCCAACGCAACGATACACTCTGGAACGGCCGTCACTACTATCCAGGAGGACTCGCGACTCGTCCGTAAACAAAATGCCTGCCCAATCCCTTCGGGTAAATCGCAGATGCTTTCTGCACCAGTCCAGACGTAATACACGATGACGTGGCAGAAGAACTGGGCGGATTGCAGGACGTCGCGGACGGATAGCTCGTTTACGCAATCGGTTCCGTACAGTTCTCGGGCTTATTGGTAGCAACCCAGGGATTGTCCGTGCAGTCAAACTTGCCGTTTGGAAGCGATTTCTCAAATGGACAAACCGAATATGGTTGTCCTGTTGACGTGACGTCACACGTGGACGTCCCGCACGAGGGCGATCGCCGACGTGGCCAAACTGTTGATGTCGTCTCCATAAATCCCGGATTGTGTTTCGATGGACATGAAAACGTGCAAAGACAACGGCTTGGCCCATACCAGCTTGAAGCAGACCAATAATCCGGAGGCGGTCATTTTCATTGAGCCTCGGCATAGCATTAATCACAAATTTAAACGTTATAATGCTGTTTTTACTGTTCACTGGTCTTAACAGAGTGACCCAACAGTTGAAAAATAAACTTCCATTGTCGAATTCGATGGCTGGATGAGAAAAACGTGCAAACTGGCCAACGCAATCCTTTGGGGTCAGCCTCTCCCTGAGTCAAAATTCTGGTCCTTATTATCTTAAGATTATGTAAAGACATGATTTACATCCAATTACAATTTTCATGACAAATGTCATTTGAAGAGTTCGTACAAAGTGACAAAAGATATTGCATCTCCCGGCAACCTTCTTAAGTATAGATTCTGGTCCTTGCACTAGGCTGATAATTACTTCTAAAATTCATCAAAGTCCGAGAGACGTTTGTGGATGAGTCTAAAATGTATGTAATTGTTGACACATGACAGGCAACAATGGATGAAATGTCATTGTAAAAGGTCATCTGAGTAACAGGTCATCTGAACAAGAGCAGTTTGTCTGTAACTAGATAATGGTTAACAATCTTAAAGACGTTTACAATAACAATATAATCATGGTGGAACATAGCAAGTTTCAAGCCAACTAAACAGAACCTTAGATTATAAAAAGGTATAAAGCAGGACAAATTTTACACATAAAGTTCAGGGCTCAGTTAATGCGAAGGTGATTAGCCTGCTCAGGGAATAACTTGATTTGTGTATGACTTTAAAATGCAACGATTAACTGAGTTATAGATTTCCATTTAGCAAAGATTTTGGTAGAATGAAATATCATACAACAAATCCAGTTTCTACCTTCGACAAAATCAATACAGGTTGAAAATTGCTTTTTAACAGTGATTTAGCTTATCACCTTTGAATAACAGAGCCTAGATCACATATGTTTTGTACTTACAATAAACAATAACTGTTATGTTCTTTTCTAGTGTCGGTGCAGTAAAACCTGCAAATGGTGCCACTTCTACTTGACATGTATAAGTTACCTCCCTTACTCTCGGGAGTGAGGGGTCCACCAACTCTAGTTCATTACTGGAATCCCTACATGATGGAATGAATGGGATGCCTTGTCTCCGCCACTCCATTAAACAAGAAGGGTTGCAGTCGGTTCTACAGGACACAGTACCGTAGACATCTCCTCTGATCGCTGGAGATTTATCCTCATTGCTCTCTATCGTAACAAACTGTGGTCTATCTGCAAGAGAACAACTCCAAGATTTAACATATCCTCCTGTGACATAAATGTCGTCTGCTTGTGTTATAATGTTCAATAAACATGATTTTCAGGCTAAGCTTATATTTATTAAATAAAATATTTGACTTCATTTCAATATTTTGAGGCATTTCAATCTAACAACTGTTCCAAAGTTGGGTTTTTTCAACCCACCATTAGCGGCACGATGCAATGTAGTACATATGGCTATATAATCGGGACCTCAATTGTTTCAAGGTTGTCTCTTGTTAACCTGTCCCCCCAGGGGTGTGGCCTGACCCTAGAGTCACTTCCAGCTTGACGAGTATAACCAGTTATCTGTATTATGGTTACATACATGTTTGTTGTAAAAATATAGCTGATAAACATCTGATGGTTATATGTCCCACAACACATGGTTGTAAGTCCCTTATCAGATGGTTATAAGTCCTACAATACATGGTTGTATTTCCCTTATCTGATGGTTGTAGGTCAAACAACACATGGTTGCAAGTCCCGTTTCTGATGGTTGTAAGTCCTACAACACATGGTTGTATTTCCCTTATCTGATGGTGCTGACTTCTACAACACATGGTTGTGAGATCCTTATCTGACGGTTTTAAGTAATACACCACATGGTTGAAAGTTCCTTTTCTGATTGTTGTAAGTCCTACAACACATGGTTGTAAGACCCTTATCTGATGGTTGTAAGACCCTTATCTAACGGTTGTAAGTCCTACAGCACATTGTTGTATGTCCCTTATCTGATGACTGTAAGTCCTACAACACATGGTTGCAAGTCCCTTTTCTGATTGTTTTAAGTCCTACAATACATGGTTGTATTTCCCTTATCTGATGGTTGTAGGTCAAACAACACATGGTTGCAAGTCCCTTTTCTGATGGTTGTAAGTCCTACAACACATGGTTGTATATCCCTTATCTGATGGTGCTGACTCCTACAACACATGGTTGTGAGATCCTTATCTGACAGTTGTAAGTCATACAACACATGGTTGAAAGTCCCTTTTCTGATTGTTGTAAGTCCAACAACACATGGTTGTAAGGCCCTTATCTGATGGTTGTAAGTCCTACAACACATGGTTGTAAGACCCTTACCTGATGGTTGCAAGTCCTACAACTCATGGTTGTAAGGCCCTTATCTGACGGTTGTAAGTCCTACAACACATGGTTGTATTTCCCTTATCTGACGGTTCTAAGTCCTACAACTCATGGTTGTAAGACCCTTATCTGATGGTTGTAAGTCCTACAACTCATGGTTGTAAGTCCCTTACCTGATGGTTCTAAGTCCTACAACACATTGTTGTAAGACCCTTATCTGATGGTTGTAAGTCCCACAACTCATGGTTGTAATTCCCTTATCTGAATTTTGTAAGTATTACAACTCATGTTTGTTTGTCCCACATGTGGTTAGCTCTTCGTAAGATGTAAATATGCCCTTCATTTGATGGTTGTGGGTCCTACGGACAACTATTGCTGTAAGTCTAGCATCTAATGGTTGCAAGTCCCATATCTGACGACTGTAAGTCCTATATATTATGATTGTAAGTCATTTATGTGATAGTTGTGATCACTTATAATATGACCCTATTTCTAACGCACCTTGGAGTGGGATGGCGTTAGCCTCTTTTTGAGTTCAAATTAAGATATTTTACTCTCCTGTGAAAGATTAATAACTTGTCGGTAAAAATTCAACTGCACGTTTCAGAGGAGATATTATTTGAAAGATTTACAAATTTTGATCAATTTTGACCCCGTCTTTTAGGGATCAGCCTCTCCCTGAGTCAAAATTCTGGTCCTTATTATCTTAAGAATATGTAAAGACATGGTCTACATCCAAATACAATTTTCATGACATATGTCATTTGAAGATTTCGCACGAAGTGACAACTTATGATATGGCATCTCCCGGCAACCTTCTAAAGTATAGATTCTGGTCCCTACACTAGGCTGATAATTACTTCTGAAATTCATCAAGTCCGAGAGACGTTTGAGGATAAGTCTAAAATGTATATATGTTTACACATGACTGGCAACAACGGATGAAAAGTCATTCTAATAAGTCATCTGAGTAACAGGTGATCTGAACAAGAGCAATAAGTCTGTAACTAGATAATGATTAACAATATGATAGACGTATACAAGAACAATATAAGAATGTTGTTTCAAGCGAACGAGACAGAACTTAAGGAACTAGCTGTCCAGATAGATAGCTAATTTATGAAAGAATTGTCATTGCCATAAAAGTGATTAGATTATCAAAAGTTATAAACCAGGACAAACGTTAAACATAAAGTTCGGGGTTCAATTATTTGAAAGGTGATTTGCCTGCTCAGTAATTAGCACAATTTGTCTTTAACATTAAAATGCAACGATTAACTGAGTTATAAAGATTTCCATCCGATAAAGATTTTGGTAGAATAAAATATCATGCAAAGAATCCAGTTTTTTACATTGTATATCGATAAAATTATTACAGGTTGAAATTTGTTTTACAGTTATTTAGCTTTTCACCTTTGAATAACTGATACCAGATCACATATGTTGTGTACTTACAATAAACAATAACTGTTATGTTCTTTTCTAGTGTCGGTGTGGTAAAACCTGCAGATGGTGCCACTTGTACTTGACAAGCATAAGTTACCTCCCTTACTCTCGGGAGTGAGGCGTCCACCAACTCTAGTTCATTACTGGAATCCCTACGTGATGGAATGAATGGGATGCCTTGTCTCCGCCACTCCATTAAACAAGCAGGGTTGCAGTCGGTTCTACAGACCACAGGACCGTAGACATCTCCTCTGATCACTGAAGATTTACCCTCAGTGCTCTCTATCGTAATAAACTGTGGTCCATCTGCAAGTGAACCAGTCCAATATTTAACTTATGTTCCTTTGATATAAATTGCATCTGTTTGTGTTACAATGTTCAATGAACATGATTTTCAAGCTAAGCTTAGATTTATTAAATGAAAAAGTTTTTCTTCATTTCAGTATTTTGAGGCATTCCAATCTAACAACTGTTCTGAAATTGTTTTTTTCAACCCCCTTTAACGGCGCGATGCATTGCAGTTTATATGGCTATATAATCGGGACCTCAACTGTGTCAAGGTTGCCTCTTGTTAACCTGTCCCCAGGGGTGTTGCCTGACCCTAGAGTCACTTCCAGATACCTAATTGTTTTTTGTCTTTTTATTGTGTAAATGGTTACGATGTTGGGATATGATATTAACCACTTATGACCCAGCTATAACCCTGGAAGTAAGTCTGCAAGGGTGGGGCAAGACCCTTTGATCATCCCGGTAGCATGTGTGCATTCGTCTAAATTGTAAAAGGATGAGGACATCCACTGTTTCAAAGTTTTGACCCTATAACTATGTGGCTATTTGGTCAGAAGTTTTGTATTACCCCTCACCCCCTGATTGGACAGTCCCTTCCTTTTGTACAATTTTGAATTTCCACCATCTGATAACGCTTTCAATTAAATACGGCTGGTATCGATTACTAAGCTCATGTTTGGTTTGCCCATAATCCCCCTTGGGGTTAGGGTATGGGGGATATCAGTCCCGACAATTGTACAACTTTGAATGCCAACTACCTGATGAATGATTTCATTTAAATTTGATAAAATTTAAATTATCTTCAATAAACGAAGAAGTCGTTTGAAGAAATTATTGACGCACAGATGCCATTCATTTTGTTTTTAACGTAAATATGAGGATACACACTACATATTTTAAATCATTCAAAATATTTTCGAATGTGCGTCTCTGCGTATCATAGATTATGGCACATCAACTATTTATTTTAAAAAAGTATGTATTTTCTTAGGTATTATACTTATGATATGTTTTATCTTGGTTTAAACTACAAACCACATACAAAAGTACATGGCTATGCGTGAGTTTCATGTCATGGTGTCTCCATCAAACACTCTAAATAGTTATCAAAGCATATCATTTTCTTGTTATACTATTTAACTGGTCCTATTATGGTGTACTTACAGCGTGGTGTTAGCGTGAATGCTCCACTTTCCTCTGAGGTCAATCCACTTACTCCCTGTCCTGTCTCGTGAGCCACACATGCGTAGACATTATATTTGTCTCTGAATCGTACGGCATTGATAGTGAGACTTGAATCATTGACTGAGAATCTGGCATGGTTTAATGCACTACCATTCAATTTCCAGGAGGCTGTTAAAACCAGTCCATGATTGTCCGGTTGACTTCGAGAAGCTGAAGAGCATACCAATCTCACTGATGTGTTGAGAACAGGCGAAGAATTTGAAAGGGTAATGTTTGGCCGAGTGGGTGTGTCTGACAACAAATTGATCATGATTACATTTTGTTTATGCTTGTAGACAGTGATATC
Source organism: Mizuhopecten yessoensis (assembly GCF_002113885.1). Classification (NCBI taxonomy): domain Eukaryota; kingdom Metazoa; phylum Mollusca; class Bivalvia; order Pectinida; family Pectinidae; genus Mizuhopecten; species Mizuhopecten yessoensis. The sequence goes on from NW_018406654.1 coordinate 882,126, forward strand.
ATTATATACAATCGACAGTAATTGACTATACACTAAATTATCTTAAATGGCAGTTGTACATATGTATTAGTAGTATGAAAGTGTGAATAAAAAGCGCTGCTTGTAGACAGTGATATCATTATATAAAATCGATAGTAATTGACTATACACTAAATTATCTTACATGGCAGTTGTACATATGTATTAGTAGTATGAAAGTGTGAATAAAAAACGCAAAATGAATACTGTTTACCAGGACATTTTAATCCACTTAAAATTTCCACCTTTTCACCCGCCGTAACGAGGACGAATTTGTCATTATAGCAAATCTTTGTGAACATATATACATAGCAATTAAATGCAAAGAAGGAAATTGAAAACTGCGTGAATATGAACATTACCGGCGTTGGGCGAAAGTTTGATTCTGCGAAAATTTCCCGGTACATAGTACTAATTCATACTATGTGATGATATTATGTCTGAAAATATTCTCTTTTCTGACTGACTTTTCTTTATCAAAATATTTTAGTAAATTCTAATTCGTTAATCTTTGTTTGAATATAACAATATTAGGTCTTAGGTATTTTGTTTGAGGGCGGTATGGGAGCGTTCCCTTTATTAACGCCATGGTGGAATAAATCCTTACCAATATTTTCTGGCTCCGCTCTGAAATGTCCTTAAGTCTAAGTTTGTAGTTATTACAACTCAAAGTACCAAGTAGCTGACATGCTCCAGGATTTACCAATAGCTGTCCTTTAAGTATCAAAAAGTATTACTTATCTGTAACCAACAACGAATTTTCTCCACATATAAAGTAAGTTTGACTCACCAGTTACTACTAACATTTGCCCTCCAAGGATTATATTTCCACTCTGTTGCATGGTGTAGTAGTACCCAGCATGCTCTGTTTTCAGGCGATCAAAGGTCAGTTCTGTTTTTGTTGACGTCACTCTGACTGTTACACCATACTCAGTTCTATTGTTACCACCAATGTTATCATTGTCGAAGAAAGCGAAAAGTGTCCGACCGTTAAATATAATGGATGATAGACCACCAGGGGGCTTTGGAAGCATCAGTTGTGTCCCTGTACTTCTTTGTCTATATATGGCAGTTGCTGTAATACAAGAAACAAGATAACAGTGTGGCCCTTAGATATTATAAAAACACTTCAAATTTGTTTTCATTTGAACTACACAATAGTACATGTATGTGAAACTTTAAATAACCTAATATTTTATACGGTCATTACTTTGTACTTTCATATCACACATTTCCTTATCCCTCGTTTCTTAATACCGGGCCAACAAGTGTGATTGATATAAGTTGTTTAATAACGGGCATTATCGGCCAATCGCGACAAATATACGGAAAGTACAGGAAAATGAGAGTGAATTGGTTCTATGCTATATGAAAGCTTCAAAAACGTTCGCCCCTCCGGTCGTACGGGCTCGCAAAAACGGCAACATGCATTGATGTTCTTTTTTCGCATAAACAATATGTTCAGAAAAAATTCTACATTTTTTTACAAGTCGATAATACTGATAAAAAAATCCTTCGATGTCCTACATATAATTTTGATGTTTTAATTTTTCTCGAACTGAATTTTTTTTCAATGTAATACATGCGCTTTCTCATTTGTCCTTAGCTTCAAAATATCACCAGTTGATACTGATAAGTCTGTATATACAGACCAGGCATACGCTTTTTGCCTTAAAAAATGCCGAATTGGCGTTCACAACATGTTGTGACGCGATTGTGACGTCAATACGCGTCAATACGCGTCATTATAAATTGTCGACAATACATTCACTAAAGTCAACTCGAATTTTCTGCAGGTATACCACATTATTTATAATATTTTACTTAAGCATGTGCTTAGCCCTACAGTTCAGTGTGTTTTTTTTTATTTTTTTGTTCATGTATATATTTCTTTTCTATGAAATCAACCAACAAAGATCCAGTCTAATTTAGGGATGTAAACAGAATTGAGGGTATTGTGGTATTTGCAGCTCTTACTGCAAGTCATGGCTCCTTTCATAATATTTCCTAAGATCACTGATCGTTCTATCTGTAACATAAAACACTTCTCTTTAGTTTCTCCACTCCCCCCTGCAGGTTGAAGGTACCGTAGGTGTAACAATACAGATTGAGTATAGGGACTTGTATAGACTTATATGATACATATTAGCTAGAAATACGTGTATATATAGGTATTTTTAGCTAATTTTATCATATAAGTCTATACAAGCCCCTGTGGGTTGAGCTTACCAGAGTATATTCCAATACAGAAGGAAAATATTGTCGCAATATAATTTCATAGGCAAAAATGGTATTTTTTTCTGATAATCGGGCTTAATGGGTGTCAAAATGCTGTCATTAAATCTGAGATCATTTGTGTGAAACATTTGTATTGAATTGTATGCTAGTAATAGCCTGGATTATGGTTATTAGCATATCTATTTGACTGTTAGAACATGTTGCGATTCAGCAATATTTTATTATCGGCTTCGCAATGTGATAGATACATGTACGATATGGCCTGTGTTTTGCGATATACTGGTTTTCCGATACATTTTTACACCCCTATAGTCTATACATGCTTTAATAAACCATGATCACACAAAATATCCCAATTAAGCATTGTAAGATAGCTGATATTTTATCATTTATGGATTCATTTTGAGCAATATAAAAAGTTTATTAAGCAAAACTGCATATTTATGCGTGTTTTTTAATCATTGATTAATTCTTATGCTTTCCGGTCGAACTTCCGGTACTTTTTGTGTCAGTTTACAGACGATGGCCAAACGTCTAAAATATCTTTGTGTTGTGTCCAGCAGGTCACGTAGTAACGAAATATAGCTTGACAAAATGTCTGCGCGGAAATATATAACGTTCGGAAACCAACAAATTAATTTTACTGAGAATTATCAACTGATAATACGGAGTTAATTAAACACCAGTACAATCCCAGTACAAACTAGTGATAGGGATTGGAAATTCCTTAATTATCAACCTTAAGTTTTGGTGAAAATGATTTGCTCCAATATGCATTTTCAGTTCTCTTATATCATTTTTTTTCCATTTTAACAGATGAAATATCTCAACCTGGCACTTTGGCATGTTTGAATGTGGAAGGCCTTGCAATTGAGATGCAGAAGGCCGGGGAATGTCACAGAAATGAAAAAAAAATGAAATTATTTGCAGCGTTTGTGATTTATGTTCATAAAACATGGAACATTTTCTTCAAGTAAATCAACCACATGCTTTCTTATTATATCCTAGTAGGTTGGCATGGTTACCTAAGCAGCATGTATGCATACCTGGTCATTGTTAGACTATTTTGATTGACAGGTGGAAATATGTCCGTTGTAGCTTGGTCAATGATTTATTATACTGAAAATAATCATACAGGAGATTGGGTGACTTTCATGTCATTTTGACATATTTCTAGTTTCTTAATTAACTTATTTAAAAATATATTTTACTGACCCAGATATCTCTCTCTCTTTCTCCTATTTTGCTTTCTTTTCTCCGACCACTCCTGATATTTTTGGTCTTGAGCAAATATTAACAACTTTGAGGATCTTAGCAGTGCATCTTACTGGGGAGGACATTCATGCGAAAATAATGGCGGGAAAAGTATAATTTTAGATTACTAAAATCGAGACTTTTTTGGGGGGAGGGTAGAAAGAAAAACATGACTTTACTTCTTTCTAGTTTTGCAAACTTTCTTTAAACCGAAATGCTACTTATTGATGTCATACGTGTAACACACCGACACCTTCACATGATGGTATAGATAAAAGCGTAGCATTGAGACTCGTATTGCTATGATATAGAGATTTCTTAGAATATCAATTCGGTGCAGACTCGTCCTATGACACCGTGGCAGGTTCGGCTCATGCCATACACGGGAAGCTGTTAAATTAATGGGAGGATATAACGTTGCATACTTTATAACGTTATAATTATGCTTATTCTAGTGTGGGCGGAACTTACCACAGACATCATGTCCGAACGTACAATAAGGCGGTGCACATAAGGCCATACAATCTTCCGACAATAAAGAGTTAAATAACTCTTCAAATACGTTTGCCATTTTGTTATAGTTTTATGAAGGGCATAGGTTTCTCTGCCGATTTTAACAAATGCTGTCCAGAACGGGTTTAATGAAAATAGGCCAAACCTGCCCCTGTCTACCAGATATTGGACATTATATATGTAGAATAGTACCTCAATTGAATTATGAAAGGATTAGATTCTAACTAGTCTACTGACTGTGCATATGAAACAGTTAAATTATGCAGAAAACTGTATTATCATGTGTGCCCGCTGACTAGGACTCAACTATTTCAAATTAAATTTCAAATCCTACAATATTTGTATTATGTAAACTTTATATATTATACATCAATTATGAAACAAGTTATTTTAACTGACTTTAACGACTCTGGTTGCCCTGGATGATAGCGCTTAGGGGTCTTAATGTGGTAGAAAAACGGACTACTCGACGAAAACCCACTTGGTCGGGCAAGTGACCCCATACCATTTCGAGTCCGATCGGGAAATCGAACCGCCTTGTTGAAAAGCAAGTGCGTTATTCACTGCGCCACCCGACCACCAAATATTATAATTTAAAAAAAACCAACATATTTCTATTGCTATTATTGTTTGGTTTTCTTTTATCGGCTTGAAGTTTACAAAGGATTTTTTTGGAGACAGTGAAAGATATATCTGACCAATTACACATGTTTTTCTTATTTTACGCTGGTCAATTATTCATCATAGAAATAATGAACAAAACATTTCAATGAAGGGAAGTGTTTCACGGTATCTATGCCAAACAAAATCCTACATTGACCTTGTGCCTTTGTTACAATCCACACAAAGAGGGCATTTTGAAAGGAGCGTTTTGTTTGCACATTCAATGTAACAATAGACGTACCTTGGTATATTTCTTTAAGTCGAAAAAGTCTCAATGTGATAAGTATATTACTTTTTATCAAATATTCTTGACACTTACTAATGTGTATATACCCATGCTGACATGTGGATAACATATATCAAATTCATCCCAATTGGTACTTTTACTTTGTACGAGTTTAGATTCGGAACAAGTTTACTTTTGTACTACTGGGGTTACACTTACTTTATAGATGACCTACATAACCTTGGCGTTATCCTAAAGGCGTGATAGGGTATGGCTGTTGTCGACAGTACGACAGTATAATCCAGGCTACCCCTGAAGGATTGGGATCGAACACACCTGCTGTTACCAACTGCATGTGTATCGTGAGAGGTGAATAATTTGGAAACCACCTGCATAATTGGGGTTTATTTTTTGTGCCTTGTGTTTCGGGACACAAAAGCGACCAAACAAATCCATATTGCACCCATTGCAATATTTCGGATCTTAATATTTTTCTTTACCTCTAGCTTCCTTTTTATTTCCAAGCGCCTTGCGAGGTAATAACTCACTTATGACTTTAATGTTGAACGTTACCCAGGCAAGGAAGGAAATGGGTTCTGTCCCCATACTGGGACATACTAAAGTCCTTAAAAATCCTTCGCAATTTTCTTCGTTAAGATTAAAAGGATTGCAGGGCAAATAGATTTTTGTTGTATGTAATAATGATAAATAAGCAAAATGTCAAAACTCTGATACAAATTCTGACGGTATTGGTTTGCTGTGTTGGTTTGCATTCAGTCAAACCTGGGCTCCCATTCATGAAACCGTTGTCATACTCGAATTCTGTGTTCATGCTCATATTCTTGTCACGTTGATAACTTAAGCACACAATTCATTTTGTTGAATATTTTGGAAAAATATATAAAGAGACTTCAAACCGAATAATATGTTAAATGATGACACCGGACCTTTTGAACGTTATGTATGGTTTAAATGCATTGAAAGAAAGTTGCCTTGAGCACAGCACAGAATCGATGCTTGAGCATGCGTACAGTTTCATAAATGCAGTCCATTGGTATGGACTGTTGTATCGAACCAAACATTCGTCTTCAGCCGAACGTTCCATATCTTGTAATTAATTAATTAATGTAGCCAGATTATCAAGTCCTATTTTTTTTTATTTCCTACGTGACTTTTACTCATAGCTGAGGAATGTTGCTGTATGACGTATCATTGGTCAGCCGGACATACAGGGTTGCTGCATGTATTTGTAGAACTCTAAATCACTGATGTCATCATGTATTGTCAATAGTACACGCCTACACTGCAGAGTTGAGTTGGAATGTCACAACCTCGATTATCCAGGGGTAATGCTCACTTTCGCTCTCTGCATCCCTAGAATATGTCATCGCAAAATTGAAGGCACGCAGCTAGCTATTTCATTGGTCTGAGGTAAATATCTAAAACCAATTGATAGGCTGAAATATGTCCTTTGGAAATTAACGAGTAGCGACACCCGACTTCAAAGCCACTCAATTCTACCAATACGCGACCGACAAATTATTTTGATGTACAACGAAGCAAAAACAATAGTCTCCTCGTCTCATCCACAAGGTGGTACACACTGAGTTTTGGCTTTGGCATATCACAGGCGTGAGGAGGGCGAACGTGAGTCTAACCCCCGGAGGATGGAGGATGGAGGATGGAAAACCATACAGTACAAGACTAGTTTGTTAGTTTGTAACGATATAAGGTAATGTGACGTTTCCTCTATTGGTTCACTTTTGACTTTCCCCCCATGATACATATAGATGATATAACAGGAGTGTTCTTGTAATATTGAGTTTATCAAACGAGTTTATTAATTTCATATGAAATGAATAAACGAACACGAGTGTTAGATTTTATTTATTATATAATTCGAGAAACACATCGGCATAACTGTTCTCAATACGTCTCTTCTATATAGCGACTGACGAAAGGACGCATTACATGCATTATGTTTGGATCTCGCTGCGCCCACAAAAAATAGTTCCAGACACTTCTCCCCGAGAAACATTTATACGAACAAACAATTATTTAGGTTTCTTTTTATCAATCAAAGTTTTAATAATTATCATAACATGAACAATTATTTTTTATACTAAAACCATTCAACGAATTGAAGTTGAAGAAAATAGCAGTGACGTCACATTTTGGCACAACGGCGCGTCCATTGACAAGGTAAAGGTCGTCACAATACACGTTGAAATCGGCACTTTTTAAAAGTTAACAGGGACTAGGAGTGATTGTCACTTTCTATAGAAAACGCGTTTCTTGGGAGAGGGATCTTAATGATTGTGAACCTCGATGATTTCGCGTGTCAGAATATATACTGTGGAATCCGCCATGACACTGGAACACTTACAAAGATGACCGGTTACACGTGGTCGCCATTGTTTGTGTGTGTGTGTCAGAGAAGTTAAAGTGGAAATTTGAACATGCAGCTGTTGAATTTGTGTGAAGTTAACACTCGTGCTCATGTTATATTTAGTTTAATAAACTCGTATATTAATTGATGTCCTTCACAGTGACCCTGCCTCTGACATCAATGCAAACAGTATATCCGGTAACTAAGTCAGCCATTTTGTTTACCAACGTCGAATTTCTACCGCGATGTCAAGACTCATTTGCATGTTTTTGTACATTGCTATATCATTTTTATTGAACGACAATATTGCACGGAAATAGTCCGGGTTATTTTATTCCAAATCACAGTTATGGGATATTTCTTGATTTGTCAAAGACGGCCAATGGTGATGCATTTTTAGCTCACCTACCCGAAGGGCAAGTGAGCTTATGCCATGGCGCAGCGTCCATCGTCCGTCCGTCAACTTTTCCTTTAAAACGCCACTTGTCCTGAACAGCTTAGTGGAATTTAACTAAATCTGGTTTGGAGCATCCTTGGGCCAAGATGACTCAATTTTGTATAAATGGTGGGTGTGACCTCCCTAAGGGCAGAGGGGCGGGGCCCAATAGGGGAAATAGAGGTAAAACCTTTGAAATCCTGCCTCTAACGTAGAGATTAAGGGATTTTATATTAGTTTAGTCTGGAGCATCTTTGGGCCAATGTGACTCAATTTTGTATAAATGGTGGGTGTGTCTCCCCAGGGGGCAAAGGGGCGGGGCCCAATAGGGATAATTGAGAAAAAACGTTTAAAATCCTTCTTCTACCGTAGGGGATTTATTCTAATTTAGTCTGGATCATCCTTGGGCCAAGGGAACTCAATTTTGTATAAGCAGTGAGTGTGTTCCCTCAGGGGGCAGAAGGGCGGGGCCCAATAGTGAAAATATTAGCAAACCTTTAAAATCCTTCTTCTACCAAAGAGATTAAGGGATTTCTTCCCAATACTGCCTCGAGGATCCTTGGGCAAAAGAGACTCAATTTCGTATAAACAGTGAGTGTGGTCCCCCAAGGGGGCAGAAGGGCGGGACCCAATAGGGGAAATAGAGGTAAACTTTTAAAATCCTTCTTCTACCATAGGGATTAAGGGATTTCTTCCCAGTATGGTCTGGAGGATCCTTGGGCAAAGGGGACTCAGTTTTGTATGTGTGACCCCCCCTGGGGGCAGAAGGGCGTGGCCCAATATATTCTTTTTTCAAAATATTTCTTCTTCTGTAGGAATAACAGGATTTTGCCCAAAATTTGGTATGAAGCATCATTGGGTGAAGGGGAATCAATTTTGTATAAACAGTTTGTCTGAGCCGCCTGGGGGAAGAGAGGCGGGCCCAATAAGGGATATAGAGGAATAGCTTTTATATCCTATTATTTTCCTTTGGGATAAAGGTATTTTGACCAAATTTGAATAGTAGCATCTTATTTGAAAGTGAAATCAATTTTGTATAATTGGAGGGTTAAACCCGCTGGGTGCAGAGGGGCAGGGCCAAATAGGTGAAATAGGAAAATAGCATTAAACATGTCTATATGAATACTCCTTCAACACGGCTCCTGCTCTGGATTGTCAATGACTGGGCAAGCACACACAGTGGTGGTGTGTATGGCCATTTTAGTGCTGCCCAGTTATAATTGTTATCTGGAGTAGGAGTGGTGATGGAGGACTAGTTGGTGTTACAAATTATTCAAGTGATATTTAATATTTCCTGTATTGAATGAAGGTTCCAGTTTTTGATATTAATATATGTTGCAAAATTTATAAAATTTGATTATTTACAAAAGCAGCATACACATATGGCTTTTTGAAACATATTTTATATATACTGGTTACTATGTAAAGAAAAAATAACAAAAAAACAGTTGTTTTACCTTATTTTTTTATTTATTTTTTTATTTTTATTTTGCTTAGTTCAGAGATAGATAGAGACTATTAAGTACTAAGTATTAAGTACTAATTAATGTTCCAAGCCAGTGATAATATCAATGTCTAAATTATAATTATGTTATTGTTTGAAATGTATGTAACCCAAGGGGAAGGGCTTGTTTAGGCATAGCCTGTTGCCCAATTCCCATTGAATCATTTGATTTAATAAAATATTTTGAAATGAAATGAGTAAGATAGGTGAGAGGAATGAAAAGGTATGAGTCCGGAATGAGAGTGTGGGGTGAATGATTATGTATAATGTAATGTAATTACATGTTGTAGGCTTCCCTTCGCTGGAATAAATCCTATTATTATTATAAAGAGAAGTAATATTATAACTTCAATATTGTCTACATAAAGATAAGGAGGGTTGTAAAAATATCTGATAAGCCATGTTAACAACTAAATATTGAATCAATGAAAAGACAAACAAAATATTTCAGATTCTTATCATATTTCTTAACATTTTCTTCTGGTTGGTAGGTATGGATTATTAGAAGTTATTTCTAGTTCTAGTCATCGAAATGTCACATAGAAAATGTTATTGGTTGTGTAAAAAAAGAAGTTCTCATAAGATTCTTATCATTTATAGCCGTGAGGGGACACAATTCCAGATTGTCATACATTAAAATGTACTTCATAGCAAGGCAGGGGACACTACTCCTGATTGTCATACATAAAAAGTCTGATGACAAACATCCTGATTATTTATAAATAATTATAAATAAAAATTCCATTGCAAGGTACTTACGAGTGGTGATGGTGGTCTGAGATGTAACTCTGGTTGTAGCTGATATAATTGTGGTCAGTTCGAAGCTGTATGTTGTTGCCGGTCTGGTGTTGTTGTACTGGTAAACACAGTGATCCGTTGATACATAGCCATATTCACCTGTCTCCAGGACTGCGACGGAATACCCATCACTTCTCCCCGGTGTGGTAGGAGGATCCCATGAAACCCTGATTGTGCCATCAGCCACGTACACAGATGTAAGGTTGCTAGGCAGATAGCGTTGTGCTGAGAAACAAAATACATGGGAAAATGTATAGGTCAGTATAACGGTTCATGTCTTATAAACGAAAGGTACAAGTCATTATAAAATGACTATTGAGATATGATAAGTTTATTTATGGTACAGGTTCATTTCTGATTTTATCTACACCAGTTTCCAAATAGTACATTATTTTTTTAAATTACAAAGGCATACTGAGATATGTTACCAAATCCCGTTATTAATTAATGTTATATTTATAATTAGATAAAAGTTCTTGTTAGGCCCAAGGATTATCTAGACTATTGGTTTGTTGCCGTAACTACGCTTCCGAGCTGGTTGTTTATGTTTGGTGCCGTCAGTAAACTCTCGAGTAGGTTGTTTATGGTTGGTGGCGTCAGTAAACTCTCGGGTATGTTGTTTATATTTGGAACCGTCACTACGCTCTCGAGTAGGTTGTTTATGTTTGGTGCCGTCAGTAAACTCTCGAGTAGGGTGTTTATGTTTGGTGCCGTTAGTAAACTCTCGAGTAGGTTGTTTATGGTTGCTGGCGTCAGTAAACTCTCGGGGATGTTGTTTATGTTTGGTGCCATCAGTAAACTCTCGGGTATTTTGTTTATATTTGGAACCGTCACTACGCTCTCCAGTAGGTTGTTTATGTTTGGGGCCGTCAGTAAACTCTCGAGTACGTTGTTTATGTTTGGTGCCATCAGTAAACTCTCGAGTAGGTTGTTTATGTTTGGTGCCGTCAGTAAACTCCCGAGTAGGTTGTTTATGTTTGGTGCCGTCAGTAAACTCTCAGGTAGGCTGTTTATGTTTGGTGCCGTTACTAAGCTCTCGGGAAGGTTGTTTATGTTGGGGGCTGTCACTACACTCTCGGGAAGGATGTTTATGTTTGTCCCGTCACTACGCTCTCTGGTAGGTTTATGTTTGGTGCCGTCACTACGCTCTCTGGTAGGTTTATGTTTGTCCCGTCACTACGCTCTCTGGTAGGTTTATGTTTGGTGCCGTCACTACGCTCTCTGGTAGGTTTATGTTTGGTGCCGTTGCCATGTCCTCGGATATGCTGTTTATGTTTGTTGCCATAACTTCGCTCTCTGGTAGGTTGTTTATGTTTGGTGCCGTCACTACGCTCTCGGGTCGATTATTAATGAAGGATTAACTTTCTATTGAGTTTAGGTTATCGGGTGATAGCTACAATGGAACTCGGGTAAACTAAACTAAATAGAAAGTTAATCATTATATACAAAATAAAATGTTTACATAAAACGCGTTCTTTTAACAGGAATATATCCCGCGGGAGGATAACAAGCATTCTAAAATTTAAATTTCTAAGCAATTTAAAATTTTGATTTTAACTTTAATCATTACAAAACCAAGTTCGTGTGCTGTAATCTAACTATCAGTATTTAGGCAGGCAATTGGCATGTAGGTCATGTATATTTATCCAACCCGTCCTGTGATTACCATTATCTACTAGCCTTATCGAGTGCAGTTGAAAATATTACGGCAAAATTGCCGTATGTCAAAATTGAATTTAATATCGTATTTCTGGGTATTGTTTACACTATGTCATCAAAGCAAACGTTTGTGAATGAACATAATACGGTAAAAAAACACAAAATCCATCGGGCGCTGTTAACAACGTGACGTCATCGGAATGTATAAATTTCAACAATGTATGTATACATTTCAACAATGTATCTTTTGCATGAATTATACACTGAAGGAGTTGTACAAATCTGATATCCCCGGTAATTCTGTTTACTTCCTAAAATAGCAATGGAACCCCCGGGTTGTTTGTATCACTACGCAAACGAGAATGACTGTCGTTATCGTGTGATAATGACAATAACCTCAACAAAGGTTATTGAGTCAATTACACTTGAAATGATAATATTGTTTAGTGACGTTTCTTCGTTCTCGGGGAGGTTGTTTATGTTTGGCGCCGTTACTACGTTCTCGTCTAGGTTGTTTATGTTAAGTGCCGTCACTACGCTCTTGCGTATGTTGTTTATGTTTGTTGCCGTCACTACGCTCTCGGTTATGTTGTTAATGTTTGGTGACGTCACTACGCTCTAGGATAGTTTTGTTCCATATATGAACACTCGCAGTGAAAATGGTCCTTGCCGGCTGTGGAAAGGTATTTTTAGAGTTTCCTCCCCTGTTGTTCCTGTCTGTCATATCTTCCCATTGCTTTAGAATGTTGTTGGCTCCCCGGTCGTACATGTTTAACGTGCCGTTCGTGGTCATGTATCACTCAAGCATACCCCCTCCAATACGTCGGTATGCCAATGTTGGTATCTTAAGTTTGGCTGATATGTAAAGCCCTTCTTTCCTGGTAATCTTTTCTTTTACCTTCCATGTACTTCTTTCAACTTATCTATCTCCATGTGTCTAAACGGTGACCAGCCAGACCTGGCAAAGCCCAAGTGAACCATAACGAGTGGTCCAGATGTTAAAATGATATCAAGGGAGAAGGAAACACTAAGCGTAGAGATATATGCAAACTCCTACATTTCATATGATTAAATAACTTTTTTTTTGTAGTTTTGCTCATTTGTATGGCTTCTGTATTTTGCTTTTGTTTCTAAAAAGTTTGTTTCTCCAAAGAGACAAAATTAAAAAACATGACGTGGTGTCACACCACGTGAAAATACTTCATACTATTGTAGAAGTACGGGTTGTTAGGGTGTGTTTGGGCCTATACTGGTATGTATGTGTGCCTGCAAGTTACTATCAGTGTGGGCATGTGGATCAGTGATTGTGTGAGGGCGTGAATGAATTGAAAGCTGTATTAAATACTTTGTGCCTGTTATTTATGTATTACTGTCGCTGGGATGTGTGACTGTCACTCGTGTCGTCCATGTTGTTTATTTACTTTCCTATTTCCGTCACTGTCCAGAAGCCAGACCTTAGCTGATTGGCTCACGACTCCAACGTGTTAGCTTGGCTGTCATTGGCTGCCGGTTAATATAAACACGGCAATACACGTGCAAATCTTCAGTTATGTAGTAGCTCTGAGAGCTGAATCTAACTCGTCTGTCTTGTCTGTCCTGCTCTTAACGGGTCTGTTTCTATAAGGTGGGTGTTTGAATGTGCAACGTTACTTGTGTTTGTGTATGTCCCGGGCGAAGCCAAGTAGCTGACCCGCTATGTTAATTATGTGTCCCAGCGGTGGCCGTAGGTAAGGGCCCTCGTCGTGTTCTTGTGTACATGTTTGTTTACTTCTATCTTCTGTAATAAAGTCTATTAAATGTTATTTGGGACTTGTTCATTTGTACGCTAGGAACCACGTGGTACCCTAGACTAGAACCTGGGTTGACTTATACGATGACTGAGGTCACTTCTCCTACACTATGAACATTTTCAGAACAAACGGGGGTTTAGAGTGTTGAAACCACACCAGATACAGAAGAAAGACAGATATTCACGTATCATCCTGGTTTGCATAAACTATCAAATACAAAACAGATTCTATTCATACATCATACACAGGTCAAGAACATGTTCAGCGTTTCACTAGTATTATAATCATTAATATTAACCTAGGAAATATCAGAACATTCATCCCATCGCATTTTTGGTGGGTTTTTTTACAGGAAGTTCCAAACATTATTTGCCATGATAAATATATGTTTTGTTTGCAAAACTATTTCTACATCCCTAGAACAACACAATAAAGTTTATACTTACCACCATTAAATGACGCCAAACACACAAACAATAAAATCAACAGCGCTTTGTAATCCTCCATCTTCCTGTGCATTTTATAAAACTTCAGATGATTGTGCAAAACAAGGAAGTATAAAGTTTTCATAACTGTCGTAACAGTTCAAAGTTCACAACCAGACTCCCAGATGATGTCAGCACTAGTTTGTAGTATGAATAAGGAAATTGATTAGTTCTTAGGATGGTAAAGAAACTTCATTTCACTCTTCTTTTCTTCTAAATACAAATATTTTTCAGTGATGGAGGGATTCTACACCGACCGAGTTGTATCCCTCCTTTCGGAAGTTCTACACAGACTATCTACAATATCCTCTATTCATAATATTATTTGATGGTATTAGCTATTTACCGCGCACTTCCGAAGCTGTATCAATAAGGATAACGTTTTGTAAAAAATACTTTTAAAACAACAGTTTAGTTATTACACTATAGGTTCCTTATAATATATAGTTATGCATCACTTTTAGCCTAGAGATAATTCATTTTTTAAGTTCAGACAGCATTAAAAGACGTATTTTTAAATCAAAATCCTATATTTGTTCACGTTGTCAAATCTGGCGCGAGCGAGGACTTTGTTTTCTATAAGTGTACTTGTGTTATTTGAATGTTACAAGTGGGTGATACTTAGTATGATGATCAATACTTCCTGTGTTACAATAACTGGAGGACCATGCACATGAAAAAAAACTATCGACGTCCCATCTGGCGGATATAGGAACTATTACTCTATCGGTCAAATTACAGTCACATTAACTCTGATCAGAACCACAGGGGCTCGGTTTCGGGATACTTCCGGTTAGTAATACAACTATACACACCAGTCAATAAGAGCAACACTTTGTATCTGGTGTTTTTACGCATTCTAACGTAATGAAAGTTGACTGTTGAATTAAAGGTTGAAGAGAATAGTTCCCCTATGATAGGTAACAGATCTGGTTATTTTGGGCAGTAAAATTGGCTGATGTCTCAAACGGATTTTCTCGAGGCATGCGTATCTTAAGAAAACCAGGGCTTTGGCAATATAGGCCACGTTAAAAAAATTATGAATAAGATTATCGTTTTTATGACTAAAAATTGTAAAACAGCACATGATTACTATGTATATTGGTGAAACTATCATTGCTTTTACTTTACTTATGGTATCTACAAATCTAAGAATGGTTCAAACCGACCGAAGTCAATTTGTTTTTATGGGAAGCACAAAGTTACTCATGGGATCTCTTTTTTAATTGAATTGTATTAAAATTAACGACTAGTCTTGAATTAGTTAACTTCGAATCTGGAGTATCCTTCGACATCCTGGCCGCGTGACGTCTGCTTATTATGAGGTCATCTGACATCTTTATTTTGATGAAAGAGAGAAAAAAAACATTTTTAGACATGAGTAACTAGAAGCTATTTAGAAACCAAAAGCTATTTATACTGTGAAGCTCACGACGACGACGTGAAGTTGGCATTGAAGATCAGCTCTTAACTGATACATTAGGATTATGCAACATACATACATGTTTATTTAGACATACAAACATACAGGTTTGTATCCCCAACTTTGTGCCAATTTCATTTAAAACTTAACATTGCGGACATATTTTTTTTGGTAAAAAAATAGTGATTGTGCAATGAAAGAGAAACAATATATTGGCATTTCATCAAATTCTCAACTTTCTACAAATGCTTGTCGATTTTTATAGCAAGAAACTGAGCAGAGTTGTTAAGGTGTGATATGGGTGTATAAAAACGACGGCATCGGGACGAACAAACGTATTTTCAGAACTTGGTTTCAAATAGCTTGGAACCTTAAAATAGCAAAGTTTAAATTGATAGTACCAAATGGATCACGAAGCCATATTTTTCATCATTCGAATTTAATTAGTTAATGGTTGTATTAAGGGAAAGATATCGATGAGTATTCTAACGAACGATATAAAAACTAAACGCCTACGTGAGATATTTAAAGATCACTTTGACGTCGCCAAGTTCCGAAAATACCTTTGTTCAGGTTCCTGCGAATGCGTAACCACGTAACATCCTTTCTTCTTCCCTAATTCTCTTCCATATCTACCCCACATAACCATTCATACTTTCCCCCCTATACCTACTATATATCATTCTTCCATTTTACGTAAACATTCGCTTCCCTTATTATCTAGATATCATATTCCTAATCTTTTCTCCAGGCCCCAAACCCAAATTGAATTACCGCCATCTGTCATACCCATTCTTATCAACTTTCGGTTTTCTGTCAACAAACCCGATGCTTCCGTTCCATCTCCTGCCTACAATATTTCTTTAGTACAGGTACAAGGCAGTCACATGAAAATCCAGTGCCATATGTTGTGATACGTTTGACACCTGGTTCCATGTCGACTGTCAGGGAATGAATAAATCGTCCCTCAAATACTACGACCATAGCGGGGTATCTTGGGACTGTCTAAACTGCGGGCTTCCAAACTTCTCCACAACACTATTTGACAACACAAGCATTGACACATCAAACAGACTTTCACGACTTAACAACTCTAGCATACACTCAAGCTTACACGACGACCCCACCAGCCCAGGCCCACCCACAGCATCCTCCTCACAATACAACAAAACAACAAGCTACAACAAATTTACTAAACCAATACGCATAACCACCATTAACGTGCACTCCATTTCCAACAAAAAACCTAACCTCGACCAAATAATACACTCACTGAAACCAGACATCATAATAGGAACAGAAACATGGCTCAATAACACAATCTCCTCATATGAATACTTCCCAGTCCCATCTCCATGACAAATTCACACAACCTTACCATAGGAGCATACTATAAGTGGATAATCCAACGTACCACACATAGACTGGCAAAACAACACAACCATACCAGGCAAACAAGAACAAAAACTTCACCAGCACCTTCTGGACATAATAGACAACAACTACCTCACACAAAAAGCCCACCAGAGGAGACCACATACTCGACCTGATACTTACAAACAGACCTTCAATCATTAACAAGACTGAAACAACAAGACCTATAGGAAAATCTGACCATGACATAGCCTACACTGAAACTGACGTTCGGCTGAAAAGAATAAGAAGAGAACCCACAAAATGTTACCTCTACAACAAGGCTGACTGGAACAACATAGGAACGATCTCAAACGTCTAAACACAAAACTTAACGAACAAAAAACCCAAACCGCAGACAATCTTTGGAACATGTTCAGAACAACACTTAATAACTCAGCCACCAAAAATATCCCACAAAAACACATCACATATGAATCCAAACCCCCGTGGATAACACATTCTCTCCTTCGACTAATGAGAAAATGTAAACAATTACACACGAAAAGCAAAACAAAACATGAACTTATACAGAAATGTAAATCAACAAAATCAGAACTACAAAAACAAACACGTAACGCATATCTAAACTACATAGAAAAAATATAAAAGACCTACCAATAGACGAACCCGGCACACCCTCGCCTAGCAAAAAATTCAATTCCAAAAATCTATTCTCCGACATAAAAACCACAAGAAAAGAAAATACCGACATAACCGCATTACGTACAGACGGACAACTAAAAACTGACACCACATGCAAAGCAAAATACAGTACAGTGAGATAAACAACAAAGAAGACACACTAAAACTGCAACATGCCATCTACATCAATGACTTCCACGAATACAGTACACTGAGACTCTTTGCAGACGACACCATCATATACAAGAGGTTAAACAACAAAGAAGACACACTAAAACTACAACATGACATTGACACAGCAGGACAATGGGAAACAGACTGGCTAATGAAATTTCACCCTTACAAATGCAACATACTCAAAATTACACCAAAACGCATTAAAATACACTATGCCTACAAACTCCATAACCACACATTACACCAAGTAGATTCCAACAAATACTTAGGCTTAACATTACAAAATGACTTACGATGGGACAAACATATTAACAACACCTGTTTAGTAACAGACATGATCCCCAATTACAATGGCCAACACTACAAACACGGCGCTTTCACACAATAATGATCCTTTTTTTACAAAATTGTACACCAAATCGTAGCTATAAACCCAACATTTATACTCACACCCGTAGACCCTCGAACCAGAACACAACTCTGCTACAAGATACCTACAAATATTCATTTTTTCCACACACAATAACACAATGGAAACTCCTACCCATAACAGCAGTATAATGCACAACACTAGAGGACTTCAAGGCACACATTCCCTATGCAGCCCTTGATGCCCTCATCACACGCTAAAACATATGCCAGCTTTTACCTTTTATCTATACCCTGCACACACACAAAACACTAATCACTGTAAATAACCCCATTTTCACGTCTCTGTAATAGAACCCCGAGGGCATAATCGTCAACATTGATGGAGCCCCTGCACCCTAAAGAAGAAGAAGAATTAGCGTTGCCGGTTATTATATTATATGTCAGTACCCAAAACGGATCACAGCTTGAATTAAGCAATATTTTGTGCTTTAAATGAACATTTTTTTATCAGCATTTAAACATTATATAATGAAGTTTCAGGTTAGTATGAATACAAATATTCTACAATCTTAAATAATTCCTACAGTCTAAAACAAAACAAAAAAGTCCTCGCCTGCTCCTTTTTATTTAAGAAACAAATTCAACATACGAAGATTTGCACAAGCTCCAGAAACAGGGGCAAACTATCAGAATGGACTTTACAAGTTCCAATTATTGAAAACATACACGTTGATTGAAATATAAGGTTTGAATCTTGCTTTGATCGATTTCAGTGGGTGACGGATTGAGTTGGTCTTGAAACAAATTCAACATGAACTGCTTCGCAGATCATTTAATTTGTTTCAAGACCAACTTAATGTATCACCTCATGAAATCGACTAAAGCAAGATTCAATCCTTAATACACCCTGTCTGTCGTAGTGCAATACACACACAATACTTCCGGTGACGATTGTGCATGCATAAATATATATAGGTTGTATTGTGTGTATCTATCAAAAACATAGACATTATATCACTTATCATAAAGGAATATCATCTCTATCCGAAAGATGGGATGTCGAGAGTTGTTTTTTCCTGTAAATGGTCCTCCAGCTATTGTTACAGTATCATCCACTTGTAACATTCAAAAAATAACAGTGCACTTTGAAACTATTCATGAACCCAATACTTAACACGGCGATGTTGTGTGTTTATCTTCCTGTGTTGACATTGTAGACTATTGTATGTATATCTCCAGATTATTCCTATCATCATCTGATGAGTTACATATTTCGACATAATCACAAACGTTGTTGACATAATCTGAGAATATGTGAACATTATCTTTGAAAACGTCGACATTATTTACAAAACATCATAATTTTACGATTATGTCATCTTTCCAGATTATGCCGATATCTTTTGAAATTTCACGCTATATATACTACCAGGCAGATTCAATGACTTAGATAGCTGTGTCGAAAGGAAAACAAAAGAACGAGTAATACATGTGTTACAAGACCCTGCTATGTTTGTGTTCCTAGATATACGGCAATACCAAGATAAAATACGAATAACCAGCGCTGTGCCTGTATCCAGAAATATACAATATGATTTTTTTTTTTTTTTATAAAACCAATTTCCATGATGTAATACTTACCATAACTTTAGTTTGCATATCTTTTCACAGTTCCCATTCCTTTGTATATGATATAAAAATACGTCATTCTTCATTAACTGATGCAACACAGGATAAAAAGGAAAGGGGAGGAGAGTATTTTAGAAAAAAAGAGGGAGGGACTCTGTAAAGTTATGGTAAGCAATACATTATGAAAATTGGTTTTACAAGAAAAAACTCAATTTCATTTCAGTAATGATTACCATAATTTTAGTATGCGAATTCGTCTTACTGAAGTGCCGCCACCGTCCGTTATGCCGAGTTAAGGCCGGAAGTTAGTCTGTCGTGCATGTCATGTCTTTCCTCGACACCCGATCATCGGGCAGATCGGAAAGTCTATACAGTGAAAAATTCAACGTATGACAGGACATGAAGGGAAAGGCGCAACATTCTCCTTGTGGTGCTCCTTGGCATGGAATACCACCTCGTCGACCAGCTTCAAGGAAGGCAAGTCTCTCGACTCTAGCTTAGCCGGTTGAGGGGCAAGCTGCCCGTCGTTGATGGCATAACCAGAGGGCTTAACCTCAGATAAATCAGCCACCCCGAGTTGCAGCCCGGGAAATCCAGGAGGGAGAATAGAAGAAGCATTCTTCTTTACCACACGGTCCTGAGCGGTCGCCAAAGAAGACGACACTATTGTACCCTCAGGCAGGATTCTGTCACTGCGTTAAGCAGGTTTAGGAGGTACCACAGAGCTGAGCAAAGTGGTTGCCTCCGGGACCGATGACGCTGAAGGAGGTGGGCAGTCCTTCTCGCCAAAGATAAGGGCAACATCAGCACGTAGCGCACGCATGCCCGAAATGAGGTGGGAAGCCTCAGCCACCACCTGATCCTCGGCCTCTTCTGACGACAGAGACTCGCCATCACAAGCAGCAGCATCCGAAGAAGGGGCCTCTGACCGGAGATCATCGACCTCAGAACACCCAGGCGACAGATCAAGAACTTCATGCATTGCCATACCCGAACCCTTACAATCCATGGGTTCCGAGGCGCCCAAACGGGAAGTATTGACCGCTTGCGGAGACAAAGGTTCGGCCAAAGGAGCCAAATTGAGCCTAAGCTCTGATGCCTTCGAGTGGGAACGATTCTTTTCAGAACGCTTTCACCTTGGACTTAGGAGGTGACGCCAAAGCAATACCAGATCGCGATGTTGACCCGCCCAGCCCCCTGGACTGATTAGCAGCCGGCACCGGCATAGAAGCGGTAGCAGTGGCGGTCCGGTGTCGCCTACTAGTGCTGACCGAAAAGGCCCCCGAACGAGAGGATTGCTTGAGAGGGGGACCATCAACCCACCGTATCGCTGCTGCGAGGGTGAGACCATGCCTCACGGATTCCACGGGGAAACCGCGTAGGGTCCAAATCCAAACCCTGAAGGGCAGGACGGAGTTCTTATGGGTTGAGCGTGACCCGAGGGTTGGCCTGAGACTGAGGTTGAAACCCCTGTCCAAAGGGCGAAGGAGGACCACCACTCCCTCCGGTTGTACACCCGGGCATGTACGCACTGCCGGGATTCTGGATCTCAAAACCACTCGCAGACTGGTTTGGTTGGCATGGAAACCGACAAAACGAAATCCAAACAACAACTAAAACATAAACTTCATTTAAATGGTGAAAGGCAATATACAGTTTACAAATATGTGAGTAAATACGCAAATAAACAATAAACCAACAAAGAAAACCCGCAGGTAACAGGCACACAAGGGAACGCCGCAACGTGTCTGTGCAGCGAACTGCTATATAACAGGCAATATCACTCTCAGTCAAGTACAATACCGCCCTGTATGGAGTGGACCATGGTAGGAGTAGAAGGACACGTCCAGTCAGCTCAGCGCCATGGATAAAGAAGGACGTATTTCCTACCATCCGTATGTACGTGGGCAGGTCAGAGGGGCCTCCGAAGGGAGGTTTTGGGTTCTCTTTCTATTATATTAGATACAAATGAATGGGAATTGTGGAAAGTTATGCATACTAAAGTTATGGTAATTATTACTGAAATGAAAAATAGAATTCTATAAAAATACCCAATAATATCTGACAATACTCCACTATGTCTGTGTCTTTAATAATACAATGTTAAATAACGACAAAAATCCCTCTATGTTTAGGTTTAGAGAAATACCTCTTAGCAATGACAAACACCTCACTACTTATCTGTCCAGAAAGATGGATGTTATCAGAGACACAAACACGTAATAGCACATATTACATTTAGTAATATATACGGTACAGTAAATCACGTTTAGTACGATCTCGCTTATTGCGATTTCCAGGGTATAACGAATTTATTATAATTTTCTTTTACTCCTATGTAATTATATGATCATATTGCGCAACTCAGCGGTCTGTCAGATGAAATCTAGCGTTATTTAAACACTGTAGTATGAACTCTATTTCCGAAATCAAACGTCACACACCAGACTGCAGTGATGACGACCAAGGTCACCGAGAGACCCCGATGGGCAATTATCAGTTTGTGTATCCAACATAAATGAATACCCTGTATACGTGATATAATATAATTGTAATACTATTGATTACAGTAATGAGTTGTTCATGAATGCCTAAAATGAATTGCACTGCACCATACATCTGTTTGTGACTTCCAAGCTCTCATCGGTGATGTTAGGGGCCAAATAAAGTGGAAGTCAAAATTGGTTTTAAACTACTGTTGGAGAAGGAGTGTGGATACGTACGTAAATCTCTTCAAAAATGTTAATTTTAATAAGGGGGGATGGACGAATTCTGGTTATAGTAAACCAGTTCACGGCTAAGAAAGGAGACTAAAATCCACAAGCAGAGTCTTTCACTTTGCGATACATGATGAAATAAGAAAAGAAAAAAATACTTCACTTTTCGGAGAAATTCGGTGTACAACCATTCACCGACAACCATACTGTATCTTTAACTCTTGTACCGTAACACCAGAGGGTATGGTCTTGTTGATATTTCCTATGGCAATCCAGCTTAACATTTATTCAAGGAGCAAGGTCGATCCAGAGTTTCATAAAACTATATGATATATCTTATATGATATGTGAAATATTTTATGTAATATATTAGATATCTTATAAAATATACGAGATATGTCATATACTATATAAGATAAACGGATACGTGAAAGGACAGCCTCTGCTAAGGAGGCTAAAAAAGAAGCAAGACAAAAAAGGAGAAGTGCTAAATCCTGAAAGGAATTAGTTTCCCCTTTTTTATGCCGCGAAATCTCATTCTATATAAGATATCTCATGTAGTAACGATACTTTAATTGTATATGGTATATAGTATACGATATATCTTAGATATTATATAGGATATCCTATATATTAAATAAGATATCTTACATAATTGAAAACTCCCCCCCCCCCCCCCCCCNNNAAAAACCCCCCCCCCCCCCCCCCCCCCTTGAGTGGCGCCGACATTATGGCGAAAGGACCACGCGTTGTCAGTAAGCCTAGTGCTTTTTTTAGTACTAGATCAACGGGAGATACAAGTATCGTTCCTATTTACCATTTCTTATATAGTGACGAGATGTCACATTTAATTAGATATCTAATAAAGTTCGTCCCTCATGGCGGGATGGATCAGTGAGGGACCAGTGAGGGATGAGGGACTAACCCCATAATAGGTCATGTTTTGTTTTCTGTGATAAGTCGATATAGACGAATAACAATAACACAATTCTATTACAATATTCACATCGACAACAATATAATTTCCATATGATTAAGTAACATATAGTATTAACACCGTATCAGAAATCAGAAAGACAACTGGTGATCTATATTAATTGTCATCATCATCACCAGTGTTCGAATCCATCTCCTCCTCCTCTCCTCATTCCTCCTCCTCCTCCTCCTCCTCATTCCTCCTCCTCCTCCTCATCATCATCATCCTCGCCGTCAGTGTCTTTGGTGGAATCCAAGTAGTCTTCAAATCGATGTTGGAATTGTCTAAGAGTCACTCGAATGGCCTTCCGTGTATTAACTGCAATAAATAGGACAGAAGTTGTCCATAGTATCCTAAGAATTATTTAAGGTCCTCGTCCTTAAGTTTCATGTCGGCCTTTTATTTAGCATCGGAATGTAACATTCCTTGATTCTGATATTTTTCAAATTTCTTTTGCCATTGTTCTTCGTTTTTCTCTCTGGTTATTTCCGCAATTACATTATCTTCGTCTTCGTCGTGTGATTCTGTGGACGATCCACTATCTTCAGGCATCATTCTCTCGAATTTGATCTTCTTGTTAGGTACACTTTCTTTTTCAGACATTTCCTCTTCAATGGAGATCGATCGGAACACCATTCCTTAATGTGTTTCTAGAAATCAAGCAAGTTTTCGAAAACAACACCGCAATCTTCACAGCTGATCATATTGATTTGTGCCTCTTCTACAGCAGTTGAATGATTCACGGATTCTCGGATCCTTGGAGGCTGTGCACATTAAATCGTCCAATAGTACGATGTTTCTAACACTCGGATTAATGAAAGAATCTTGATCTAAGTCGAGGGATATCCCTTGTAAATATTCGACTGATGGGTATACCGTTGTTTTGAGGACGTCATATAGAGGTTGTCATCGTTTGAGAGCCATAAGACTCTCTAGAGGTTTGGGCTCTATTTTTGTCTTACAGCGGCGGCGGCGGCGGCGGCGGTGGTGTTGCTGTTGGTTGATACGCATGACTAATCTGTCGATACGGTTGACTGCCCGCGTGAATGGTTTTCATGTGTCGTAAAAGAGTATCCCTTCGCGAACAGGTTTGTTACACTCTGGGCACGATGTGGACTGCAAGGCTGTCAGAATTGAAATGAAGACGCGCGTCGATTTTTCTGTCCTTTTTGAAGGTTTTGGACGTCACTTTCTTTGATCCAACTGTTGAATTGCTTAGGGTTAGGTTTAACCAAGCCATTTCACGTACACTTCTTTTACTCCGTTTCTCTTTCGCCTTTTTAAACCTTATAGGTCGTCCCTCCCTTTGGTGACTTTTTGGAGTTCGCTATTATAAAACGTTCCTTGTATCGGATCTCCGTCATAGTCGTCGATTTTGTAAACGGGTATACCCTGGCGGAGGTCTCGTGCTTTAATGGTGAACACTGCTTCTGTCCATTTTTCTTCGTAATCGCGTTGAAAGTACGCTTCGTACTCGATATTCGTACCACATCTTCCACTTTGAATTTAAAAGGCTTTCGTGATTTCTTTTTTCTACGCATTTTAGGCTTCTTTGTATCTACGTCTTTTCCATACGAGAGCTTCGTTTCCAGCATTAATATCTTTAGGGGACATTTCGTTGAGTGCCTTTCATTGTAATTGCCCACGATGTCTTGTAAAAACATCTAAGTAGTGATAATATCGGATATTCGTGAATTAGCGATACATCAGCGTTTTCAATGTCCTGATCACCCTCTCAGCGAAGTTGGCATGATCGACATTATGGGTGACGTAATGCCCGACTCCCTCTCGGTCTAGAAATTGTTTCACCCATCTATTTTGCCATTTACTGCCCGGATCCGATCTGACTTCTTTATGTTTTCTGCCCTGGCCTAAACTCTTTTTGAATCCATCAATAATCGTGTTGTGAAGCTCATTGTTAAGAGGCGCAACCCATAAATGACGTGAAAGCACGTCAATAGCGAGGAATAAGTACCGCATTCCATCGTTTTCTTTTCCAATATTGGATACGTCTGTCAAATCATCTATTCCCTGAGAAATCGCCTTTCTGGTCTTGAATTTGTAGCGTAGATGACGTTGTAAGCTGTATGCATTAACATCCAGAAGGAAACGACGAATGGCATGAATTTCGACCTTGTACTTCCCTTCCTTTCTTATATATTTGTAGATCTTTTCTGACCCGCGTAGCTAAGGGACTACTTCAATCAAAATAGATATGGTTCAAGTGTTCTCTCCAACTCATGGTCGCAGAATGGGGCAATACTAAGCTTCACACAGTTATATATACTGAACGAATATATGTCTACAAGCCATAACCGGTTGCTCTAAAAATAGACTTGACGTAAGCTATAATCCCTCGTCCCTCAATGTTCCCTATTCGGGTTGGGTATTTGGTCTCTTTTAAATACGAAGGGAATTATAATTAGATGTTTTAGATTTTTAGATTTTTAGATTCCGATTTATACAGAACTCTCATTTCCTATTCATCAAAATTGTAAAAACCTTTCACCAAATTCTTCTAGATAACCAAGAGGCATAGATCAATGATATTTAGCCAGAAGGTACCTGTGACAGATTGCTTTAAAGCTACTTCAAATAAATGACTTGATTTACCTTTAAGGGCACAGGAGATAAATATGTAAAATTTGGACATATAAATGGCCTTGGCCTACTAACGAGGTCACAGGGTTCAAATATGTTAAAACTTTCAAGCAACTTCTTCTGATAAACTAGGAGGTCCAGAGTAATAATACCAGGCCAGAAAGTACCTGGGACAGAGTGCAATTACGTTTCCCAAAATACATTACCTTGACATACTTTCACGGTCATAGTGCCAGTGGTCTAATATGTAAATATCTTTAAACATCTTCTTCCACAATACCATGAGGCCCTGTGTGACCTTATTTGACCAGAAGTGTTGATCGTTGAGTTCTGGGACACAATCACGTGTTACAGGCAAGACTAGCAGGTAGCCATCTTTATTACCAAGAGAGTATTATGGGATAGAGGTTACATGATATTATAGAATCGGTGTAAACAAAATACAGACTAGTAGTATATTTATACGAAACGCATAACTATCATCAACAAGAAGCATGATGGAATACAGTAGTATAACGTTTCATTTAGTCTTAAATATTCTTCAGCAAATGAGACTCAATATACAAAAACACAATTTGCAAAAGTACTTTTATTGAGCCTGGTACAGGGGCCACAGAACCAAATCAAAAATAGATTGTGGGTTTTTCCCTTTTGGACAGAAGATTAGATAGGAAGGTTAATGCCTCGGGGCCTGCTGGTTGGATATTTAGGTGGCAGAAGTTTCCAAAGTTTTATGTTTGGGTTGAGCAATATATATAGATGTAAAATGTATAAAAACAAAACTAAAAAAAATTCAAGTCTGCTTTTGTCTGGGGGAGTTTATTAAGTGTGTAATTTGTTGTCAATTTTGTAAGTTTTTGGTGCCGAATTAAATACAAAATGGCGGCCCCCATATAAAATAAGGGCAGGTAAACCAGTGTGGATAACCCCATTTAACCAGGACAGTGGTAAACGTTAACACTATCGTCTATGGGAAATAAGTTGACGTTTTACACCATTCAGGTTCCCTGGACACCAGATGATGGGAGCCACCAGCATATTGCTGGTTGTGAATCTAATCATGGATGTATTTTGGCAGAATGGACAGCGAAAATTAGCTGCAGGAGGATACTATGATGGAAATATACACCCATGTAGAGTGTGGAGGGGGCCATAGACCAGGGAGGATATGGGTACATTGTGGTTAGATGGCCGTACGGACACAGAACGACAGAGAGAGTGCACCGACTGTCACTGATGGTACATTATAGATGGCTGAAGGAGAATTTCCCGAGGAGGGACTGTGACGGCAAGATTTTGGAGGTCAGTCATCTTTTCCACAACAAACTGTGCTTCAATATACAGCACAAAGTCATCGAGACCTATGAAGCAAATCAGGCCAGGAATCACTTCAAATAACAGAACAGGTGTTCCGGTTGCCATGTTCCAAGATGCTGTATATTTTGTATTAAGGTCAATGTCAAGGTCATCCACTGTGGATGTGACACCTACATGTAGGTGTGAAAGTCTAATCCACATTTTAGTCATGATTTTGTTTGTATATATGCTATCCCTGCTTTGGCAGCCTCAGCTTTGGCCTTGAGAAGTGAGCAGGATTTTGAACCCTCAGACTGCGATGACCTTGAACTCTGTGACCTTCTTGAAGTTGATTTCACATCAATGTCTATGAATGACCTTCTTGTCTCAATATCCTCAAGAATTTTATTCACTAATTCATCATTATGTTTGTCATCCACATCTTGTCTCTGTAGTAGCCTCTCACCTTCCTTTGACCTTGAACCACTAAGGAATGCTAGTACTCCTATGACACTAGACGATAACTGGCGTACGCTAAGCATATAGAACTGAGCATCTTTTTTAAAAGTTCTGTTTTCTCCTCACACTTGACTCCTTCATCCAGTGACTCCTGTACTTTAGTCCATGATGATTTTAACTTGCCTTGAAGTGTTTTAACTCTGCTGCCTTCACCGACAAATTGATGAGGCGACGTTCCTCAATTTCAGCTTCTCCCATTGGTTGGCTATCCATGTTTCACAGTTTCAAATGATCAGAGTGAGATCTGGACAAGAGTATGTGGGTCCAATGCCTTTACTGTGCCTGCACGTTTCAGCCTTAGACGATATACAGAAAAACTTGAAGACTGCCGCATTTAGAGCGTGGCAATTTATTGTTGTATTAAAGTAAAGGATTGTAACAAATAGAAATGAACTTCTATTAGTATATTTTGTTGATTTACAAATAAAGATGAGGTATGTCTGAACATACTTGACAAATGCTTTACAATATTGTGAATCATTTCTACTATATATTCATGTAAGAACAATGCATAGCTCTAACAGAACCTTGCTTCCTAAGTTTAACAGTAATTATTACAGTGTCAACTCTCCCTAATGATGTCACTTATAATTTGCCAAAGGTCAACTCGACCCAAGAATTGGTATGAATTATCATTCACAATGGTCGACATGACTGACTAAACTGACAGAATTAACCACATATGGCAATGTTTATCGCGACAATGCCAGGGCTAAGGTCTTTACATCTCTATGACAATAGCGCTATAGCATAACAGTCTCAATTACACAGTAAAATAACATGTTAATCATTACAAAGGTACAAAACTTACATTATGGTATCACAAACTTCGCAGAAAAGAAAAAAGCTTGTATAGTAGCCCACCGCATGGCGTGTGTCTTGCATGTAAAATCTACATTTCCACTTTATTACCTAAAAGAGTAAGCGACATCAGAAGATATGTTGTTAATATGACTATAATACACCTCTGTACCAAATTTCAATTTGATATTTGATAAAATGACCGAGTTATGATGAATTGAATGTTTACGATTGCGGCGTGGCACATGTGTGTATTAGCATGTAAAGTGAAGAAAGCGTCGCCAGATAATATCGTTACAATTACTCGCTAAAGTAAGCGACATCAGAGGATATGTTATTAGTTAGATTTTTTTTATATATATTCCAAATTTCAGCTCGATATTTGAAAAAATGATCGAGTTATGATTAATTTATTATTACGATCGGCGGCGTGGCATACGTGTGTGAATAGAACATATGAAGAAGCGTCTTCAGAACATATCTCTAAAATAATCGATTAAGTAAGCGACATCAGAAGATATGTTATTCATATAACTATGATACACCTTTATACCAAATTTCACTTAGATATATGAAAAAATTCCCGAGTTATCGTGAATTTATTATTTTACTATCGTCGGCTTGGCACACGTGTGTTGATAAAACTGTACAGATCAAGAACCGTCTTCAGACTTTACCTCTTAAAATAATTGATAAAGTAAGCGACATCATGAGATATGTTATTCATATGACTATGATACAACTATGATACAACTATATACCAAATTTTAATTTGATTTGTTGAAAAATGATTGAATTATCGTGAATTTAATTCATACGATGTACAGATATTAAGCTATACGCCGTTCCACATTTGGGCAGAGACGTGTATGTGTTATACGTCTCTGGCATAGGTGAACACAGTTAGAATATATTGCTATATAAACATTGATACCCCTTTAATCAGCTGTGTCAAGAATAACATTATTGTATTTATTGAACAATTTAGATTTTAACTGTAACCGATTAAGAATACATTTAACAATGTGTTTATTTTTTATTTTTTTTACTATTATAACTAATGTAGTGGGAGGGGGATGCGTAATTTTCGAGTTTCTCAGGACTTTTTGAGAAAGATGTTCGCCGTTTAAGCAGGCGACTAGCGCAGTCTTTGACAGAACAACGCTAATCGAACCTGTCTGGCGAACCGCCAAGTGATAGTACGGTTCAGGTGAACCCCATCAAGTTACAAAGTCTGACCTTTTGAGGCGCCTCAGCCCCCGCAAGGACCAGAAGTGGACCTTGGGGTGCTGCCTGTATTTCCTCGCAAGGACTTCATTCAGGGCTTCCACTTGGATGTTATAGTCTGTGGCCGTCATCCCTCGTAGACGGTATCTGTAAAAGATACTCCCGATAATGATTGTTGGGGTGTCGGGCTTCTCCAAAATACGGCGGACAGTTGGTCAATGTTTCCAACTATCCCTCCAGTGTCGACATTGCAGAGATGTCATTCCCCGCAACCTGCAGGAAAACTTTGGATACATCGGTGGCCATAAACTTCTTGAATACATCACTATGTATTAGTGATATAGACGTAGCTCCCCCTTTACAATTGCGAATCGATGAATCACATCATCAAATTTCTAGGGGACTGGAAAATATCAAAAGTTCCCGAGCTGATTCAGCGTTTGAATACCATTCAACAATCGCAGTACTCTGACGTACGTAGATCGTTGCATGGTACCGGAGACTATGAATTGGCCGCGCAAACGCAGCATTTCAAGTTGAGCACAGTCGTGTGGCGGGAATTGTCAACGTTTGATAAAGCGCGCAAAGTTGACAAGTTCCTAAAGCATGTGTGGAAGAAAACAGACTTTTTAACATCTACGAATGGTATGTTAACAATACCTAAAACCGCAGCAATCGCCAAAAAACTAGGGACCCGAAAACGTGTTCTCGCGAATCGCACCGAAACGCACGGTCCTGTTAAACAACTAAAGTTGTAACTTAGTTACCTGATGACAATTACGCTAAATGAAGAACTTTTTAACGCTTTCACAACACTTACAAGTGTGCCCGCAGGACGGGATTCAAGATGTGATTTTTTTTTGACATTTGACTTTATTTGAGAAACAGTTATTCTTACGTATACAGACAAAATGTATTTGATACCGATATTTACACCTGTGTGCCAGTCCTTTCATTAGAAGTTTAAAACGATTTTATTTTTCAGCTTTACCTTTACAACAATAACCATTAACATTTGGTGTAGTATTCATTTAAAACTATAGGGATTTTTTTTAAACATCAACATTAAATCGATTAGTCACACGAACATATAACGGACCCTGAGTAAAACCACGCCCACGTCCGTAGGGTCTGGTAACATGCTCGTTTCAAGAGTGTGGCTGACCGTTCTACAATATAATCCGTTCTAACTGTGTTCACCTATGCGAAGCCCTACGTTTAGTTAGTTTAGTTAGTTTTTTTATTTCCGAATGCAAATCAGCATATAGGTTAATTGATACATAGAATACAAAACATATTTCAAATTTTCAAGATGGCGGAGGACAATTCCATATAAGCAATTATCACATAAAAAGAATACATAATTTAGCAATATTACTACACGAGGGTTTTTCTTTTGGCGGTAGCATATTTTAAATACAGACCCAATCTACGTAATGTTTTAATACTTTTACATGACAATAATTCAATTAATTTATACACACTGGGGCATCGGAAGCAATATTGCTTAATGTATGTGTTTCTCAATACAGAGTAAGCAGGACACATAAGAATAAAATGTATCTCATCTTCTAAATCATTATTGTCACAGGCAAAACATAATCTTTGACCTCTCGGAACCCAATTATAACGTCCAGATTCGATATTAAGGGAATGCGCCTGCATGCGATATTGACTGAACATTTTTTTGTTATTAAATGTTAAAGGCTTTACTAAATAGAATTGCATATTAAAAGTATCGACAAGATGTCTATATAAATAACATTTAGAAGATGTTTCAAACGCACCACGTAATTCCTGAATAAATACGTCATGCAGACGTTGGGTATACATTTCCACAAATTGTTTTTCATTTGGAACATATTGAACATCCCAAATATGATTAAAACCCATTCTATATAAATCATTTTTAACATGATAAACCCAGTTAAGTTTACAATTCGGCTTTTTGACATTAAGCTCAAGTAGTGCATCATAGCATGCTTTTAGTACACAGTTATTTGTATTCAAAATATTTAACCAGTATTTAATTATAGCTACTTTGCGCTTTATATGTAAGGAATAACTTCCTGTCTCAAAGTAAACCATAGAACTATTGACGGTTTTCTTAACGTTTAATAAATCTTTAAGAAAGAGAAGATGGACTTTTTCGATTTGCGGCGATAAACAATTACCCCATACCTCACATCCATAGTTCAGTATGCATGTCACATATGTATCAAACAAAGATAATTTAGTTTCAGTATTAAGGATAAAATCTTTCATTCTTCTTTTTAAAAGATAAAAAGCATTCCTGCCTTGAGATGCCAACGTGTTTTGTGCTACGGTGAATCTTCCATTATAATAAAAAACTAATCCTAGATAACAAAATTTGTCCACTATCTCAATTGACTTGCCATTAAACGTCCAGTTTTCAGTAGGTAAGATTCTTTTACTTTTTCTAAAAATTACAATTTTAGTTTTATCATAATTAACAGTTAAATTCCATTTATCAGTGTAACATTGCAGACAATCTAGCATGTGCTGAAGATTGTTAACATCTTCCGAAAACAAAACTGTGTCATCGGCATACATTAACATAAACAGATTAATCAATTGTAGTTCATAACCTTGACAATTGGAATTTAAAAACTCACTCTCCATATCATTAACGAATAATGAAAAAAGCATGGGCGATAACGATTCCCCTTGTAATAAACCGACATGTAAATCGAACATAGTAGACAATTTACCATTTAAATTTATGCAAGAACGAACATTATCATACCCTACGTACACATATGTGACACGGCGTATAGCTTCGTAAAATCGAAAAATTAAATTCACGATAACTCAATCATTTTTCAACAAATCTACCTGAAGTTTGGTATAAAGGTGTATCATAGTTATATGAATAACATATCCTCTAATGTCGCTTACTTAATCGATTCATTTTAGAGATATAGTTTGAAGACGCTTCACAATCTGTAGAGTTCTATTCACACACGTGTGCCACATCGCCGATCGTAATAATCAAACATCATTACTCAGTCATTTATTCAAATATCTACCTGCAGTTTGGTATAAAGGTGTATCATAGTTTTATGAATAACATATCTTCTGTTGACGCTTACTTAATCGATTAATTTTAGAGATATAGTCTGAAGACGCTTTATGATCTGTAGAGTTTTAATCACGCACGTACATGTACATGTATGCCACGCCGCCGATCGTAATAATAAATTAATCATAACTCGATCATTTTTTCAAATATCGAGCTGAAATTTGGAATATATATCAATAAAGGTCTAACTAATAACATATCTTCTGATGTCGCTTACTTAAGCGAGTAATTGTAACGATAGTATCTGGCGACGCTTTCTTCACTTTACATGCGAATACACACATGAGCCACACCACGTAAAAATTCATTTCATCATAACTCGGTCATTTTATCGAATATCAAATTGAAATTTGGTACAGAGGTGTATTATAGTCATATTAACAACATATCTTCTGATGTCGCTTACTTTATTCTGTATTTTAAAAGATTTTGTCTGGCGACGCTTGTTGTCACTTGAAGACGCTTGTTGTCGGTTGAAGACGCTTTTATGGAGGACCCCTTATTGACACTACCCGATACAGATGCTAATTACATGGATAAAGGGAAATAACTCTGCCACCCTTAAGACATTTTCATTCACAGAACAATGACGGTACTGACTGTAACGGCACAATAAATGGGCATTAAACTTTATATATTGGTATCAGAAGGTGGTGGTCACAACCTAAAATGAGGTCAGTGACCTCAACTTGACCATTCTCAAATAATATCTGCGTAATATATCTCGGCCAGTTTCATGAATGGGCTTCAAACTTTGTATACATGTTGGGAGCGAGGGTAACATTGAAGCCCACATTTCGAGTTAAAACTAGCTTGAATATCATTTGAATCCATCATCACTATATCTTGATAGTGACAGTAATTCATAAATAAAGGGTAGCTAAAGACTGAGGGGCCAATGGTTCTGACCCATATACTATTTCTATTTATATCCTATATCCTTTTGTCAGCCGTATCCTGTATCCTGTATCCTGTATCCTGTTAAATATCCTTGATCCATCAATTTTTCCAACATGATGAATATAATTTGTGACAGAAGCTTGTCAAAAGGACACGGCTTTGAAAAGAAGGCATACAAATGAAATTGAACAGAGAGGAGTTTAAAATTGTTGAAACATTTATTGGAGCCAATACATAAGTAGGCCTATTACATGAAGAATAATCCTGTAAAGTCATAGATATATCATTGTTGATCAGTGAAAATGTTTGGGATACAGACAGTATACCAATTGAAGTGCTCAGTGAAAGATGAAATAGAAAGTACATTTTCATTAAATAATATTGTGTAAATTTCACTCTTTTTTATGTTTAGAATACATTAAATTTATGTTACAGATCCTGAAATGGGAAGTATCAAATTACATTTTTAGTTTGCACTATTTTTGGAATTCATATATATTAAATCACTCATTATACAACAATAAAAAGATCCAATAAATCATATAGTGAATAAGGAAACCAGTGGGTTTCTTTTACCTAAATTTTACAAAAGCGTGTAACTACATGAAATGTTAAAATATCGGCATTATATTTATTTACATTGGGAATATACTCCTCATTTTGGGGAAATAAGGCACTCTTTAGCTAAGGGAAACGGCCTGTATTCCTTATATCGACTGTAAAACAGAGAAAAAAATTGAAAAAGTTTATCATTTTTTGCTAAACTTCTTTAAACAAATATTTTAATGTTAAATCAATTGAAGCGTCTATCTTGCTTGAATAAGCCTGATTTCAAAGACTATGTTCGTGTTCGGAAGAATTTCAAGATAGAGTTGTATGGTATTTATATTATTGGTATATTACAATTAATTGAATTGTTCTGTGTTTAGATATTAATACAAAGGAAATTAATGGTTATCAATCATCACACATAATACACATAAAACATGTATGCCACACTAATATATGTATTTTAACGACAATTTCACAGTAGTTCATACCCCGACAGCCCCCACTTTGACCACCAACAGCTATAAGATTGAGAATCATTTAACATTCGTGATGACCTAACTTTATTGATGTTTACTTATTTTCAATCTTTCAAATTTAAATCAAATTTCAATTTTCCATCGTATGCGAGACGAAATTGGTGTTCATAAAAAAAATCATACAAAAACTTCCTAGTTCTATGCATTTAATGTGTATAAGGGTAAACTTCTATAACTGTCCATTTAATGTATATAAGGGTAAACTTCTATAACTGTCCATTCACAGAATCTCTTCATTCTTCACGTCCACTTAATATCTCTTAATCAGTGTCCTCTGCTATGTTGAACAACAGGAATGGTGAGATGATCTTTAAGTCCTTTCTGTGCCATTTACGGCAAACGCCATTCCATCTTACCAATCTCTCTGATTGTGATGCCTTAAACTTCCAGCGGATACTGGTGTGTAGATCACCTAAAATGGGAAATATTTGTATTTTAATCAAGGTCAGCTTTTGCCCTACAGTTGTCTACAGACTTAATTTAAAATTAAACAAAAAGAGTACAGAGTTGAATATCAATTCCCATCAAATACAATTGAAATCTATAGGTACAGGATTTTTATTTAACTGTTTACTATTATGAAAATGTAGCTTAATATCTGCATTAAAAAAAAAGAAATAGTATAGCAACACACTGAACAATGAAGAAAACAAATATTGGAAGAGAAAACCATATTGTTATGTTTTCCTTTGACAGAAAGGATTACCACAAAAATGAATCTAGGCCTGTACTGACTTTATAACACTGGGTGTACATGTCTATTCAATTGTTCAATGCACAGGAGCCTGAAGTGCTGTTAAAAAATAAATAACAACAGTAATACAAAACAAACTATAATATGCTTAGAAGATAGACATAGGTATCTTTGTATTACTGTTATTATTATTTTTTGACAGAACTTCAGATTCCAGTGTTCAATGTTACAGAATGTAACTCAATGTCTGCGATCAAAACAGAAATGCGTTTGGCAAGACCTCATCACTGAAGCCGAGAAAAAGATTTGCACTGCTGGTCCACATAACATACCCAAGTATCATGACTCTAGTCCAAATGGTTCTAAGGATATTGTTGTTTGAAATTTTTAACATATTTGACCCTTTTGACCTTGAAAGTAGGTCAAGGTTATTTTAATGAGGAAACTTTACAGCACTCTATCCCAGGTACCTACTGTCCAAATATCATGACCCTAGGGCTTCCAGTTCTTTAACCAAAGTCGTTCAAAAGAAAAAAATTGACGGACAGACAGCCGGCTGCCGGCCGATTGACCCCACAGTACGGGCCCAGTGAGCTAAAAACCTGTAAGGTTATATACTATAAACAGATTACCCAGCTGTGCCACAACCACCTTTTATACAAAATTGAGTCGCCTTGGCCAAAGGATGTTCCAGACCAAATCTGGATGAAATTCCTTAATCCCTCTGGTAGGATCGAGATTAAAGGTATTACCTCTATTTCCCCTATTGGGTCCCACCTCTCTGACCCCAGGGAGGGGGGTGGGGAACACCCACTGTACTAAATTTAGTCGCCTTAGTCCAAGGATGATGCTTCTGACTAAATTAGGAAAAAATCCCTTTATTCCTACCGTAGAAGATTTTATAGGTTTTACCTATTTTTACCACTATAGGGCCCCGCTTCTAAGCTCCCAGGGGGGCCACACCCACCGTTTATACAAAATTGAGTGCCCTTGGCCCAATGATGCTCCTGTCCAAATTGGGATAAAATCCCATAATCATATGGTAGGAGAAGGATTTAAAAGGTATTACCTCTATTTTCCCTGTTGAGCCCCACCTCTCTGACCCCCCGGGGGGTGGGGGCTACACCCACCATTAATACAAAATTGAGTTTCCTTGGCCCAAGGATACTCCAAGCTATCTTAGGATTAAATCCCTTTATCCCTACTGTAGAAGGAGGATTTTAAAAAAAATACCTCTATTTCCCCTCTTGGGCCCCGCTCCTCTGCCCCCAGTCCGGGCATATCAACCTTTAACCAAAATCACTCACCTAGATATCTTAGCAATCATGGCAAAATATTTTCCAAAAGATCAAGGGGAATATGCCAGATTCCAATGCCAATTCCTGTAGTATGTCAGTATTAGATGTGGTTATGGGGTAGGGATCGCAACTGTTTCCAAGCTGTGACTCAGAAACAAGATCCCTAGGGTTGTGGCCAGACCCTAGGATCAATTATAATATCATGATTGCATTCTTCTCTTTTTGTCCAGCATTTGTATTTATAGTCTTGGGGTGGGGATCTCAACAGTTTCAAAGTTATGACCCAGGGGTCAAGTGTGCAAGGTTGGGGCAGACCCTGGGGTCAATTCTAATATCATGACTGCATTCGTCTCTTTATGCCTAAGAATTGTATATATAGTTTTGGGGTGGGGATATTAACTATTTCGAAGTTATGACCCAGGGGTTAAGTCTCCAAGGGTGGGGCAGACCCCAAGGCCATCCTGGAATCATATGTGCATTCATCTCTTTATACTCAGCAATTATTTATATATGCATAGTTATATGGGGGGGTTCTCAACTGTTTCCAAGCTGTGACAAAGAAACTAGGTCCCTAGTGGTTAGGTCAGACCCCAGGGTCCATTCTAATACCATGACTACTTTTGTCTCTTAATGCCAAGCATTTGTATATATAGTTCTGGGGTGGGGATCTCAACCGTTTCAAAGTTATGACCCAGGGACTATATCTCAAAGGACAGACAGCCGGCCGCCGGACGATTGACGCCACAGTACAGGCCCAGTGAGCTAAAAACCTGTAAGGAAATATACTATAAACAGATTACCCAGCTGTGCCACAACCACCTTTTATACAAAATTGAGTCGCCTTGGCCAAAGGATGTTCCAGACCAAATCTGGATGAAATTCCTTAATCCCTCTGGTAGGATCGAGAGATTAAAGGTATTACCTCTATTTCCCCTACTGGGCCCCACCTCTCTGACCCCAGGGAGGGGGGTGGGGAACACCCACTGTATTAAATTTAGTCGCCTTAGTCCAAGGATGATGCTTCTGACTAAATTAGGATAAAATCCCTTTATTCCTACCGTAGAAGAATTTATAGGTTTTACCTATTTTTACCACTATGGGGCCCCGCTTCTAAGCTCCCAGGGGGGCCACACCCACCGTTTATACAAAATTGAGTGTCCTTGGCCCAAGGATGCTCCTGTCCAAATTGGGATAAAATCCCATAATCATATGGTAGGAGAAGGATTTAAAAGGTATTACCTCTATTTTCCCTGTTGAGCCACGCCTCTCTGACCCCCTGGGGGGTGGGGGCTACACCCACCATTAATACAAAATTGAGTTTCCTTGGCCCAAGGATACTCCAAGCTATCTTAGGATTAAACCCCTTTATCCCTACTGTAGAAGGAGGATTTTAAAAAATTTACCTCTATTTCCCCTCTTGTGCCCCGCTCCTCTGCCCCCAGTCCGGGCACATCAACCTTTAACCAAAATCACTCACCTAGATATCTAAGCAATCATGGCAAAATATTTTCCAAAAGATCAAGGGGAATATGCCATATGCCAGATTCCAATGCCAATTCTTGTAGTATGTCAGTATTATATTTGTTTATGGGGTAGGGATCTCACCTGTTTCCAAGCTGTGACTCAGAAACTAGATCCCTAGGGTTGTGGCCAGACCCTAGGATCAATTCTAATATCATGATTGCATTCTTCTCTTTTTGTCCAGCATTTGTATTTATAGTCTTGGGGTGGGGATCTCAACAGTTTCAAAGTTATGACCCAGGGGTCAAGTGTGCAAGGGTGGGGCAGACCCTGGGGTCAATTCTAATATCATGACTGCATTCGTCTCTTTATGCCCAACAATTGTATATATAGTTTTGGGGTGGGGATATTAACCATTTCGAAGTTATGACCCAGGGGTTAAGTCTCCAAGGGTGGGGCAGACCCCAAGGCCATCCTGGAAGCATATGTGCATTCATCTCTTTATACTCAGCAATTATTTATATATGCATAGTTATATGGTGGGGTTCTCAACTGTTTCCAAGCTGTGACAAAGAAACTAGGTCCCTAGTGGTTCGGTCAGACCCCAGGGTCTATTCTAATGCCATGACTACTTTTGTCTCTTAATGCCAAGCATTTGTATATATAGTTCTGGGGTGGGGATCTCAACCGTTTCAAAGTTATGACCCAGGGACTATATCTCAAAGGGTAGGGCCAGACCCTAGGCCATCCTGGAAGCAAATGTGCATGCTTCTCTTTATACTCCACAATTTTATATATGGTTATACCGTGGGGATCTCAACCATTTCCAAGTAATACATTTTTCTTGGCCCCACCCCTTAGCATGGGGGGGGGGAGGGGTCAGCCCCACCATTTGTACAATTTTGAATCCCTACCTCCCATGAATGCTTCTGACCAAATATGATTGATATCCATGGCATAATTCTACAGAAGAAGTCGTTTATAGCAATATAGCCAAATTGCCCCCCTTTTGCCCCGCCCCTTAGCACCCTGGGGGGGTCAGCCCAACCATTTGTACAAATTTGAATCCCCCCACCTAGTGATGCTTTCAGTCAAATATGGTTGATATCCAGTGCATAGTTCTACAGAAGAAGTCGTTTGTAGCAATATAGCCATATTGCTCACTTTTGGCCCCACCCCTCAGCCCCCTAGGGGGTCAGCCAAACTATTTGTACAATTTTGAATCTCCACTACCGAGGGATGCTTCCAATCAAATATGGTTGATATCCATTTCTTAGTTCCAGAGAAGAAGTCGCTTAAATCAATATAGCCAAATTGCCCCGTTTGGCCCCGCCCATCAGGCCCCTGGGACAGACGACGGAAACTGCGGTATGGCATAAACTCATCATGGTCCTTCGGACCAGGTGAGCTAAAAAGGAAGTATTTCTGTGCGATATTTTTATTTTCTTCTGTAATTGGAAGATTGTATTTGATTAAACTATTTTATTATTGACAATTTGAAATTTTAGAATAAACTGATGATGTCTTAACCAATATACTCATGATACGATTGTATGCTAATGATTGTTTACCGGAAAACTGTCGCCCAGTCAATGTTCGTTGTTTAGTGGATAATTTGATATTCGACCAGTGAACATTCTGTTATTCACATTGAGGTATGATCAAGTGCATATCATATACCAATATTCCCTGTCATGATAATGCGCCGTCATTGCGGAGGGCGAACAAGACTATTTAAACAACGGCATAATTTTCTGGTATACAGTCCTCAATAATTCCTGATGGTACACTGATCAATCCCATTAGGAAGTATGCATTTCATTTAAAGATACACGTTAGCAGCGTAAATAATTCCCTAATGATATTTACACAAGTACTACCATGCATCTGTTTATCTATAGGTGAAGGAGGTAAGTCATTATACATTACCGTAATTGTGTGATCAAACACAGCTTACCTTTTGTTTTTTCTTTTAGGTAACGATTTCGAGAATAACTTTTTCAGCTTCTGTGTGAAACCTGTAAAGAAAATATCATTATCTCATTGACGGTACAGTAACTATAACACAACACAAAATTAACGTTATCCCAGAAGCACAGATATAGTAATTGGATTATCAATATACCTTATAAGTAAACCATTCCCCTACTTTTGGAGCAGTATTGTTTGAAATCGTGAACGATTTTTGAGGCACTATGTTGATGGTGCTTTGCTTAATATGTTCTTTAATAAGTTATGTTTTATCCAACATCTCTATTATACTGAACAAAAAAAGAAACGCACAATTAAATTATGCAATCAATAGCCTATGATAATTTGTACATATGTCTATTAAAATATGTCTTTCCAGCTACCTGTCTTTTCACCAGCGGATGACACAGATGCTAAAATAGTTCGTACTGCTGCCCAAGGTTTGTCATCGAGTTGTTGTGGTGTGCTTGCAGATGGTTTAGCATGAGTTTTTTCATCTTTTCGGTATCAATCAATTATCTGTTTTAGTTGCTGATGACCAGTCTCAATTCACAACTCCATCTTCATCCAGTTGCTGTCTGAACTCGTTGTCGGGGTTGTAGCCTAAATAATTG
This sequence comes from Mizuhopecten yessoensis, assembly GCF_002113885.1. Classification (NCBI taxonomy): domain Eukaryota; kingdom Metazoa; phylum Mollusca; class Bivalvia; order Pectinida; family Pectinidae; genus Mizuhopecten; species Mizuhopecten yessoensis. Next base: position 923,024 of record NW_018406654.1, read on the forward strand.
ACATACACATCAGCGGTATCCGTCAAGCCAGGTCCACCTTCCGAAATATCTTCCTGCTTGAGTTGTTGGACGAAACAAAGCTTTCCAACTCCCTTGTGACCAACAACAGTAATAGTAACATTGCAAGGATTTTCCACATTGTCAGCTATTCCTACCGTATATTGCTGCTGCTGCTGCTGCTAGTTTATCTGCTGCTGTCTCTGCCTTAAATAGTTGAATAGTACATTTATTAGACACAATGGTAACTCATTGATCAATGGAAAAAAACCTCTTATGATGGTGGACGAAATTGTCAACCAGATAAAAAATATGGAAAGACGAGATCACATCCGAGACAAGAAAATCGACACAGACATATTGGAGGAGACAGTTTTGGAATCGGAAGACACAATGATAAAATATCCGCCCGTCGAATGCTATATATTGTGTTATATACTTTCTAACATTGAAATAGGATCTGCATCATTCTAAGAGTGGTTAGCTGACATGCTATAAAAAATGTAGAAGAAAATCTCCGGACAAAAAAATAAAATACTGAAATGAACAAAGGGCAATAACTTTTGGAAAAATTGTTGAATCGAAATTCTTTTAAGGGAGACACAACTTCATATCATGATTTCAACGTGTAGTAAGTTTCAAAGAGATCGGTCGAAAAATGTAGGAGAAGACTGCCAGACAAAGATTACGGCGGACGGACAACCCCATACCATAATACTTCCGTCAAATTTGATGGGCGTATAAATACCATTTCACTCCTGTGACCTTAAAAGTCCAATAAGGTCATTACGTTGAACAAATTTTACAGCCCTTCATCTCAAGATGCAACTTGCAAAATATCACCACCCTATCCTTTTGTTTCAGATAAGGTCAATTTATGATAAATGACCAAATATGTGACCTTGAAAGTGGGTCAAGGTTAATCAAAATTAAAATGCTTGATAGCCCTTCATCCAAGCATGCTACTTGCTAAATATCAACATCCTGCACCTTTTGATTATTCAGAAGTTGTTTAAAAGTTTAAAACATATTTGACCCCTGTGACCTTAAACATAAGTCAAGGTCATTCATTTAAACAAACTTTGTAGCCCTTCATCCTAGTCTGCTTTTTTTTTTTAGACATTTGACCCCTGTGACTTTGAAAATGAGTGAAGGTCATTCATTGAAGTTGGTAGCCCTTCATCCTAGTATGCTACTGGCTAATCATCAACACCCGGTGTCTTTTGGTTATTCAGAAGATGTCATTTAAAGAGTTTAAACATATAACCCCTGTGACCTTGAATATAATTCAAGGTCATTCATTTGAACAAACTGTGTAGCCCTTTATGCTTGCTACTGGCCAAATATCAACATCCTTGGCCTTTTGGTTATTCAGAAGAAGTTGTTTAAAGATTATGAACATATTCGTTCCCTGTGACCTTGAATAAATGTCAAGATCATTCATTTGAACAAACTTGGTAGCCCTTCATCTCATCATGTTATGGGCCAAATATCATCATCCTGCATTTTTTGGTTGTTCAGAAGTTGTTTAAAGTTTTAAACATATTCGGACCCTGTGACCTTGAATATGAGTGAATGTCATTCATTGGAACAAACTTGGTAGCCCTTCATCCCAGCATGCTACTATAGACACATATCATCACCATGGGCATTTTGGTTATTCAGAAGAAGTCGTTTAAAGTTTTTAACATATTTGACCCATGTGACCTTGAATATTGGTGAAGGTCATTTATTTAATCAAATCCTTCAGGCCAAGGTGAGCTAAAAATTGACAGACGGATGACGGACGCTAGACGATGGACACCACAGTACGGCATAAGTTCATATGGCAATTTGGGTAAGGTGAGCTAAAAACCTGTAAGGATATACTATAAACAGATTACCAAAAGGGGCAACACCAACCGTTTATACAAAATTTAGTCCCCTTGGCCAAAAGATGCTTCAGGCCAAATTTTAATAAAATCCCTTTATACCTATGGTAAAAGAAGGATTATTGAGTCCTGCTCCTCTGCCTCAAGGGGCCACACCCATCGTTTATACAAAACTGAGTGACTTTAGCCCAAGGATGCTCCTAGCCAAATTTGGATAAACTCCCTTAATCACTAAGGAAGGAGAAGGATTTCAAATGTATTACCTCTATTCCCCCTATTGGGCCCCACTCCTCTGCCCCCAGCGGGGCCACATCCACTGTTTATACAAAATTGAGTTTCCTTGGCAAAAGGATGTTCCAGACCAAATTCGGATGAAATTCCTTAATCCTTAGGGTAGGATAGAGAGTTTAAAGGCATTAACTCTATTTCCCCTATTGGGCCCGGCGCGGGTTCGGACCTCTCTAGAGAGGGGGTACATCCACGATTTATACAAAATTGAGTCACCTTGGTCCAAGGACGCTTCAAACTAAATTAGAATAAAATCCCTTTATTCCTACTGTAGAAGAAGGACTTCAAAGATTTTACTTCTTTTTCCACTATAGGGCCCCGCTTATTTGCCCTGTGGGGGGGCCACACCCACTGTTTATACAAAATTCAGTGCCTTTGGCCCATGGATGCTCCTGTCCAAATTGGGATAAATCCCATAATCCCTATGGTAGGAGAAGGATTTTAAATGACTTTACAGGATTTACCTCTATTTCCCCTAATGAGCCCTGCTCCTCTGCCCCCAGTCCGGGCGCATCAACCGTTTATACAAAATTTAGAGCCCCCGGCCCAATGATGCTACTTCGGACCAGGTGAGCTAAAAAGGAAGGATTTATGTGCAATATTTTGATTTTTGTTCTGTAACTGGAAGATTGTATTTTGTTATTCACATTGAGGTATAATACAGTGTATATCTTATACCAATATTCCCTGTTATGATAAATTTGCCGTCATTGCTGAGGGCAAAACAGACTTTTTAAACAACGGCATAATTTTCCGGTATACAGTCCTCAATAATTCCTGATGGTACACTGATCAATCCCATTAGGAAGTATGCATTTCATTTAAATATACACGTTAGCAGCGTAAATAATTCCCTAATGATATTTACACAAGTACTACCATGCATCTGTTTATTTATAGGTGAAGGAGGTAAGTCATTATACGTTACCGTAGTTGTGTGATCAAAGACAGCTTACCTTTTGTTTTTTTCTTTTAGGTAACAATTTCAAGAATAACTTTTTCAGCTTCTGTGTGAAACCTGTAAAGAAAATATCATTATCTCATTGACGGTACAGTAACTATAACACAACACAAAATTAACGTTATCCCAGAAGCACATACATAGTAATTGGATTATCAATATACCTTATAAGTAAACCATTCCCCTACTTTTGGAGCAGTATTGTTTGAAATCGTGAACGATTTTTGAGGCACTATGTTGATGGTGCTTTGCTTAATATGTTCTTTAATAAGTTATGTTTTATCCAACATCTTTATTATACTGAACAAAAAAAAGAAACGCACAATTAAATTATGCAATCAATAGCCTATGATAATTTGTACATATGTCTATTAAAATATGTCTTTCCAGCTACCTGTCTTTTCCCCAGCGGATAACACAGATGCGAAAATAGTTCGTACTGCTGCCCAAAGTTTGTCATCGAGTTATTGTGGTGTGCTTGCAGATGGTTTAGCATGAGTTTTTTCACCTTTTCGGTATCAATCAATTATCTGTTTTAGTTGCTGATGACCAGTCTCAATTCACAACTCCATCTTCATCCAGTTGCTGTCTGAACTCGTTGTCGGGGTTGTAGCCTAAATAATTGACATTCACATCAGCGGTATCCGTCAAGCCAGGTCCACCTTCCGAAATATCTTCCTGCTTGAGTTGTTGGACGAAACAAGGCTTTCCAACTCTGTTGTGACCAACAACAGTAATAGTAACATTGCAAGGATTTTCCACATTGTCAGCTATTCCTACCGTATATTGCTGCTGCTGCTGCTGCTGCTGCTGCTGCTGCTAGTTTATCTGCTGCTGTCTCTGCCTTAAATAGTTGAATAGGACATTTATTAGACACAATGGTAACTCATTGATCAATGGAAAAAAAACCTCTTATGATGGTGGACGAAATTGTCAACCAGATGAAAATATGGAAAGACGAGACCACATCCGAGACAAGAAAATCGACACAGACATATTGGAGGAGACAGTTTTGGAATCGGAAGACACAATGATAAAATATCCGCCCGTCGAATGCCATATAGTGTTATATACTTTCTAACATTGAAATAGGATCTGCATCATTCTAAGAGTGGTTAGCTGACATGCTATAAAAAATGTAGAAGAAAATCTCCGGACAAAAAAATAAAATACTGAAATGAACAAAGGGCAATAACTTTTGGAAAAATTGTTGAATTAAAATTCTTTTAAGGGAGACACAACTTCATATCATGATTTTAATGTATAGTAAGATTCAAAGAGATCGGTCGAAAAATGTAGGAGAAGACAGCCAGACAAAGATTACGGCGGACGGACAACCCCATACCATAATACTTCCGTCAAATTTGACGGGCGTATAAATACCATTTCACTCCTGTGACCTTAAAAGTCCAATAAGGTCATTACGCTGAACAAATTTTACAGCCCTTCATCTCAAGATGCAACTTGCAAAATATCACCACTCTATCCTTTTGTTTAAGATAAGGTCAATTTAAGATAAATGACCAAATATGTGACCTTGAAAGTGGGTCAAGGTTAATCAAAATTAAAATGCTTGATAGCCCTTCATCCAAGCATGCTACTTGCTAAATATCAACATCCTGCACCTTTTGATTATTCAGAAGAAGTTGTTTAAAACTTTAAAACATATTTGACCCCTGTGACCTTAAACATAAGTCAAGGTCATTCATTTAGACAAACTTTGTAGCCCTTCATCCTAGTCTGCTACTGACCAAATATCAACATCCTGGTCCTTTTGGTTATTCAGCAGAATTTGTTTGAAGTTTTTTCCAGACATTTGACCCCATGTGACCTTGAAAATGAGTGAAGGTCCTTCATTGAAGTTGGTAGCCCTTCATCCTAGCATGCTACTGGCTGAAACAGCAACACCCTGTGTCTTTTGGTTATTCAGAAGATGTCATTTATATAGTTTAAACATATTTGATCCCTGTGACCTTGAACATAATTCAAGGTCATTCATTTGAACAAACTGTGTAGCCCTTTATCCTAGCATGCTACTGGCTAAATATCAACATCCTTGGCCTTTTGGTTATTCAGAAGAAGTTGTTTAAAGATTTTGAACATATTCGATCCCTGTGACCTTGAATAGATGGCAAGGTCATTCATTTGAACAAACTTATTAGCCCTTCATCTCATCATGTTATGGGCCAAATATCATCATCCTGCACCTTTCGGTTGTTTAAAGTTTTTAACATATTTGACCCCTGTGACCTTGAATATGAGTGAAGGTCATCTATTTGAACAAACTTGGTAGCCCTTCATCCCAGCATGCTACTGGCCAAATATGATCACCCTAAGCCTTGCGGTTATTAAAAAGAAGTTGTTTAAAGTAAAATATTGAGGCTGGACGCCAGGTGAGCTAAAAATTATGCGACAACACCTTCTCAAGATGTATTTACTTCAAAAAGCTTGATGTCCATTCCTGATACAACAGAAATGTTATGCCCTGGACCATTATTTCAGTAATCGAGGTCAAGGCCAAATTGAGGTCACAGCGAATTTGTTTCAGGAAGCCTTTTAAATGTTTGACGCCAATTTATTAACACCAACTGAGATACTACATGTATATACAAGAAAGTAACCGGGGAGCTTCTATATCGCGATCTGGCTGGTCCATACCTTGATGGCCAGAAATACATTGCAAAGGTTTCAAACAAGAATAAAATGTTTCCAATATTTCTAATTCTGCTATGATGGGTTCCTTATATCTGGTACCTATTCTAGTACTAACATTAAATAGTACCGCTGGGCTTTCAACTGAGCTCAGGATCATCTGCCCCTAAGCAGACTTAGCAAAATAAACTGTACATAAACCACATTTTGAAATGCAACTTTCCAATGATAATGACTAAAGTGTAGTGTCCTCTTGTCAGTTATTATGTTTGTACCAACTTGCTTTGATTAACATTTAAGGACCTGCTTTGTAAAAATGCTTGTAAATAAAATGATAGCAAACTATTACTTAAAGTTGACCTTTGACCTCATTACTGTAATTAAGGAAAAGTTTTGCACTGCATGTCACTGTTCATAGACGCGTTATATTACTGGTTGTTATGTCATATTGTCTCGGAAACTGTTAAGAGAGACTGATTACTTCCGCTGGGAGTGCTCCTAGACATTAAATGTACCTATGTACAGACAGCAAATAGAATTACAAATCCTTAACGTGCAGACGATGCAATGAAATTTAGTGCCAAATGAATTAAACCTCTGCTTATAATGGCACATCGCCAAATAGCAACAAAGTTCAACATTTTAGATCAAAATCTTCTGATTTAATGATTGCCAAGTATATTTCGCTTTACAGTTTGCTCCAGAAATCATTATGTAAAGAGGTAACAGTGACATAACAGAATGTTACAATCATCCACATCAATTTATGTTGAAATCGGGTGAAATGTTTGGGAGGACTTTTCTTGACAAGATTGTATCCACGGAGAGATGGACAGACCGACAAACAGACAAACAGACATATTCTACATGTAGTTAACACACCTTTCCGTGTTGCATAGGGGTAAACCTGTTGGCCGCTACCCCTTTCTACACACCCCTCCTTCCCAATCACTCTCCAGATGGGTAAACCTGTTGGCCGTTACCCCTTTCTACACACCCCTCCTTCCCAATCAGTCTCCATAGGGGTAAACCTGTTGGCCGTTACCCCTTTCTACACACCCCTCCTTCCCAATCACTCTCCAGAGGGGTAACCCTGTTGGCCGTTACCCCTTTCTACACACCCCTCCCTCCCAATCACTCTCCAGAGGGGTAAACCTGTTGGCCGTTCCCCCTTTCTACACACCCCTCCCTCCCAATCACCCTCCAGAGGGGTAAACCTGTTGGCCGTTCCCCCTTTCTACACACCCCTCCTTCCCAATCACTCTCCAGACGGGTAAACCTGTTGGCCGTTACCCCTTTCTACACACTCCTCCTTCCCAATCACTCTCCAGAGGGGTAAACCTGTTGGCCGTTGCCCCTTTCTACAAACACCTCCTTCCCAATCACTCTCCAGATGGGTAAGCCCATCCACATTCTGCATTCAAAAGTTACTTTTCACTCAAAAGCAACAATATTTTGACAAATAATTTCTGCTGAGGTCATTAATGACATTTTTCTTGATATAGGTATACCAACCAACTTCCATATTTTTTTCATTTTGAGGAAAAGTTGTGAGTCCATCACATACTATATAAACTGACATGAACTTGTATAAAATACCTTAAGGGGCTTAACAAGTACATTTTTTCGATTGAAGATGTAATATATTGAGTTATTAATGTAGATACAATGTAGGAAAGGCCGAATCTTTATATACATATAGGGATTAGCAGTCTAATTAGAATATCAGGAATATCAGAGATTTTAACAGGGTAGATCTAGTGTTTGGTTAGAGCACTTCACATACATGCCATATCTAACGATTTGAGTGTGAGACTCACAAAAATTACTGCAGAAATATTCCCCACGGCTTGAGACACATTTCTCACGAATTTCAATCAGCCTCACGAAAAGAAACAATGTTTGGTCAATCTTAGTGAATAAGCGAAAGCTATACATGGATTCACACGGACCTTGGTCACTGAGAGGTCTTAAATCACAGACCAGACACTTAATTAAAAGACCAGGCCGATTAGCAGCAAAGGTGTGAAAGTTGTGAATGGCCGGCCGATGCTCACCAATGTGACAACTGTTAGGCTATTACATAAGTGATCCCGCACCCAGTGGGGGCTAGTTGCAAATTGGTATGTAATGACAGTGGGTATAAACATTAAACAGTCACATAAGAGCTGTTTGTTGTTAAACAGGTTTATATTTATAGTAATGGCGACATTGACCTTTGCAATCCCAAGCAAGCACTATTGGTAAGAAAAAGCACTGTATTAAGTCTGAGCTTGATCAACCTAAAGAAACTCAAGTTATCGCACGGAAACAGATTTTCTATTTATAGTAAGAGTGACCTTGAACTTTGACCTTCGTACATGAAAAGCAATTCCAATCAAGCGCTATTGGAAAAGAAGCACTGTATGAAGTCTGAGCTCGATCAACCTAAAGAAATTGAATTTATCGCACGGAAACAGATTTTCTATTTATAGTAAGGGTGACCTTGACCTTCAACCTTTGGACATGAGAAGCAATTCCAAGCAAGCACTTTTAGTATAAGAAAGCACTGTATGAAGTTCAATCAACTCAAGGGAACTCAAGTTATCGCACGGAAACAGATTGTTTATTTATAGTAACAGTGACCTTGACCTTTGACCTTCAGATCCTCAAGTTATCGCACGGAAACCTTCTTTTGGACGATGCAGCTGCCGCCGACAAATACTCCGACACAAAAATCAAATCCGGACACTGTCATACAATCCAGAATTTATTCTCTTGCAGTTGGGATGGAATTAAGTGGCAATTAAAATAACATTAACACAAGAAAGCAAAGCAAATTTCTTCACATTTGGATACATAAAAATATTGGTAGATATTGCTTAATTTTTTTTTTAACAAATGAATATTGAATATTCCCAATGTTTTGAGATACATTTTTTCTAACCTGGGTTAACAAGGACATCCCTCTAGCATTTTTATTTCTTTTAATTATTCTAATTTTTTGCCTTTGATGGAAGTGATATATTTACTTTTAAATGTTGATAGCTATATTCGGACTGTATGTCACATATAAACCTCCCTAATTAGGTTAACCTCAGGACGTGCTGAAACATTCAGTGTTGATTGGTTAAGCGAAAAAATGGCTTCATTTCCAGCCAATCACACCATGGGTCTCGGCACATGGCTGAGGTCAGCCTCATTCATATTCAAAAAAATGGCCGGCTGACTGCGAAAAACTTTGAAACTCTGAAACGGACTGTGTTTTTGGAGGACACAGAGTTCATGTCTGCAGATGGAGAATACATTTTACGTGCATATGGGAGGTTTTTGAAAGAAAAAATATACATCTTTCCAATGGTACTAAGCATTTTCCTGTAGATCAACTAGAAATGTTGGTTTTGATGCAAGAAACTTAGGTGGGGTGGACATTTCGACATCAAGATCTTTTCTCCTTTCTCGAATATATATGATCATTGGGGGTGTCATTTTTACCGAAAGACGATCTAAGTCCCTAAAACATGTTTAATTACCATGAACACCTTAGTTTAGATCCAAAAAAAAGCTGTAACAAATTCTCATGTCCCTGTGACATATCCCTATACATCAAGGTACTAAAGGATTTAACATAACAAGAGTGTAGCTTTCGCGCGCCTTTACATCGTAACACATGCGTGCGTAAATAGACTTGCTTCCTCTTGCCTTTAATTTTTTTCTTCCTGAAGTAGACATCCAGTGGGGAAACCAGAAGTGCATCCTTGAAGCTTTCGACGCCCAAGCGAAGCTCTTTAATGGTAACACATGGGTGCGTAAAAAGAGTTGCTTCCCCTTGCTACACCTTGCCTTTATTTTTTTTCGTCTGGAAGTAGACGTCCAGTGGGGAAACCAGAAGTGTATCCTTGAAGCAAAGACAATTGTGTTTCAACCCATACATGAACATCTTCATATAGTGGAAACTATCCTCATGTTTTATTTCTTGTTTTTGCCACAGGCACAAAAGGTAAAAATGCGGATATTTTCTGAAGATCCTTTTTGTCATCAACCAGGTTCTGTTAATATTTCTACCGGGAGATATCTTCAAAAAGAGCCGCATCAATGTGTATATTTATTTGTCATCGTCTAAAATTTCATCAGCTTTTGATTTCCACTTGTTGAAAATATGAACGAAATAATTAACATTTTTGAAAGTCTATTATAGTCTTTACATAATTTATGTATGCATCACCGGCTATATACCACTCATAAAAGAAACAATGGCAAATTCATTTATGTCGAAATCAACAATAATTGTCCAGACAACCAACCCGAGTTCAACACCCTTTTTCAGCAACGTTTACTTTTTTCACAACACATACCGATTTATAACTAGTTACAAACAAAAACTGTTTAATTTTATTTGACATTATTACCTGTCAAACCTCGGTGACAGTTACAAAATTTAAACAAGAGGCCCAGAGGGCCTGTATCGCTCACCTGAATATGTTTGAAATAATTGGTATGAAGTAAAGATATAGCACTCCATGGTAGGGGCTGTAAGTACATATGAAATTTAAGATAGATCCATCCAGTACTTGAGATATAGCGGAACAAACATCAAACAGAGCCCAACCCCTATGCCCCTAGGCGGTCATACCCATCATTTATACAAAATTGAGTCCCCTTGGTCCAAGGATGCTCCGGACTAAATTAGGATAAAATCCCTTAATCCCTATATTAGCATAAGGATTTTAAAGGTTTTACCTCTATTTCTCCTATTGGGCTCGCCTCTCTGCATCCAGGGAGGTTAACAGAGCCCCACCCCTATGTCCCTAGGGGGGTCATACCCACCAGTTATACAAAATTGAGACCCCTTGGTCCAAGGATGCTCCAGACCAAATTAGGATAAAATCCCTTAATCCCTATATTAGCATAAGGATTTTAAAGGTTTTACCTCTATTTCTCCTATTGGGTCCCACCTCTCTGCCTCCAGGGAGGTTAGACACACCGTTTATACAAAATTGGTTCCCCTTATACCCAAGGATGCTTCATAGCAAATTTGGACAAAATCCTGCCATTCGTACAGAAAAAGGTATTTGAAGAATTTGCTATGTTTCCCCTATTGGGCCCCTCCCTTCTGCCCCCAGGGGTGCCACACTCGCTGTTTATACAAAATTGGTTCCCCTTTACCCAAGGATGCTCCACACTAAATATGGATCAAATCCTTTCAATCCTACAGAAGAAGAAGGATATTAAAGAATTTGTTATCTTTTCCCTATTGGGCCCCACCCCTCAGCCCCGATGGGGGCCAGACCCACCGTTTATACAAAATTGGTTCCCTTTACCCAAGGATGCTCCACACCAAAAATGGACCAAACCCTTTCATTCCTACAAAAGAAGAAAGATTTTAAAGAATGTGTTATATTTCCCCTATAAGGCCCCACCCCTCAGCCCCCAGGGGGGCCAGACCCACCGTTTATACAAAAATGGTTCCCCTTCACCCAAGAATGCTTCAGACCAAATCCTTTCATTCCTACAAAATAAAAAGGATTTTAAAGAATTTGCTATGTTCCCCTATTGGGCCCCGTCCCTAAGGCCCCTGCGGGGCCAGACCCAACGGTTTATACAAAATTTGTTCCCCTTCCCCCAAGGATGCTTCTGAATAAATATGGAACAAATCCTTTCATTCCTACAGAATAAGAAGGATTTTAAAGACCTACTGTTTATACAAAATAGAGCCCCATTGGCCCAAGGATGCTCCAGACTAAATAAGGATTAAATCCCTTAGTCGTTACGGTAGAAGAAGGATTTTAAAGTTTTTACCTATATTTTCCCTATTAGGCCCCGCCCCTCTGCCCCAAGGGGGGGCCACACCCACTGTTGAGTCCCCTTGGCCTAAGGATGCTATAGACCAAATTTAGTCAAAATCTACTTGGCCGTTCAGGAAAAGTTTTAAAGGAAAAGGAAAGTTGACGGACGGATGGTGGACGCTGCGGTATGGCATAAGCTCACCATGGTCCTTTGGACCAGGTGAGCTAAAAATTCAATCTGGTGTTTCAGGATGGAACGGGAATTGAGACTACACGTTGATATAACGACAATCTCAGTTACATCAAAGTGTTACAATGTTTTCTTTTTTTAATATCATTTTTAACTAACATCTCTATACATTTACTCAGACTTATCTCAATGTTTCTTGTTCTGCCCTGACAAAAGCATGCAGAGGATTTAATTCTTAATGTGGGAGGAAGATGGAGTATCAGGAGAAACCTGCATGGGCAGGTGACAGGGATTGAATACGGCCATCTTGACGAAGACGAGCACACTATCCACTGCGCCACCCGACCCATCATACACGTTATGCACAAGAGCAAATATCTACCTTTTATCTTTGACTGGAAGAAAATGGCGTCATTGATGCAAAATTATATTGTGAATACATTTACCAATCATCAACGATACAAAAAATCTACATGACAGGAGACCGGGGAAGTTCGGCCACCCCTATTATTTTTGTTTTTGAGCAAATATTTACAATTTTAAGGATCTTAGCAGTTTAGTTGGATGGGCATTCACACGAAAAAAAAGTCAAGGAAAAAATTACTAAACAGTGAGAAAATTACTTTTGAGAGGGTAGAAATAAAATCATAATCTTGCTTCTACTTTCTGTAAACTGAATTGCTATTTTACGGTCAAACGTGACAGCTTCAAATGGTATACATAAAAGCCAAGCACTCACTACCATATATTGCTGTATTGATTGATTGATTTATTGAAATATCAATTTGGGCCCGGACAGCTTTGGCCAATGATACCGTGACAAGTTCGGCCCATGTTACACATAAAAAGTCGTAAAATTGGAGGTAAAATCTGACGTTGCATACTTTATGACGCCATAATTAAGCTGATTCCAATGGGGCCGAACTTACCCGAATGCCTTCCGAACTTATCCCATGGCGAGACTCGTTCGGCCATCCGATCTTCAGATAGGAAAAAATAAATAATGTTAAAAAAAGGACGTGTTGCCATACTTCAAAGAACGGACTTGAATAAAAATGGGCAGAACTTGCCCCGATCTCCCCTATTGTTATGTCGGTCTTAATCTCATTACTGTACTGTAGAGATTATGTTCTATTGTTATTCCTCGAGTAGCCGACTTTTAATAAAGTTTATCTTACCTCATTCTTAAATCAGTAAATATCAGAGATCAACAAAAGCTACGCTCTGTTAAGGCTTTGCCATTTCATATTACAATAAACAATTTAAAAACATGTAATATTTACCTTTTACTGGTTAAATTGAAACCCGCAACCTCGTGTTTTGACGTTCCGATAAAAAGCGGAAGTTGACAGTGGGGCGAAAATATTTCTATTGTGGAACGAAGCCGGACATTTTTTTCCGGATTTTGTTAAAAATTACAATACTCACCAGTCCTTGTCTTGCAGCTGGTAAATACAGACAGCATAATGTATACAGTTCAGGCGCACACGTGTGTCGTGGTCGGAGGTCACAGCGCAAGAGAGTTCTCGGACGGTCACGGCTGTCCCATGTCACGTCAGGGGAGACAACTCTCACCTATCATATAGGCCGTATGCACTGTGTAACATGTGTAGCCAACAGCGACAATCGTATTTACTATGTATATATTATATTACAATGAGATTAATATTGACATCTACCAATATATAAATAGCATATATATGAATGAACACACACGCACCGCTCATTCACTCATGCACACAATTTATCATCATCATCATCATCAACATCATCAACATCATCATCATCACTATTTCATGATCATTATCGTCCTCATTATCATCATCATCTTAACATTATCCTCATCATCACCATCTCACCATTTATCATCATCATTTCATAAATATCATGATCATTATTATACTATTTCATCACCATCATCATCATCATCATTTCATAATTACATCATTATCATCATCATCATTACACTATTCCACATCATCATCATCATCATCATCATCATCATCATCATCATCATCATCATCATCATGTTTCATAATTATCATCATCATCATTACACTACTCCATCTTCATCATCATCCTCTTCACACCATTATAGCATTATCTCACCATTCATCATCATTATAATCAACTCGGCATAATCAAGTCATAATCTCACCACATATACAATGTACATGATCATTATCATAATATTATCAGGACCTTCATCGCTGCCCCTCATCAATCATTATCATCATCATTTTCTTCAACAACACGCAAACCAGGATCATCATTGTCATACGCTAAGCATCATCATCATCATCATCATCATCATCACATTATTACCATTACGATGTGCACACTCACAAGCACACATAGAGAGAGAGAGAGAGAGAGAGAGAGAGAGAGAGAGAGAGAGA